>NC_060121.1:427935568-428235568 GCF_021461395.2 Schistocerca americana | reverse complement strand
ATGTAGATGTAGAAAACTGTAACTGTGCACTGGTAGTTTCCAAATTTCGGTCCTTTATATTTTCTTTTGTTTTTAATAAAAGGTTTCTTAGCTTCTAATTTCGTACGTTCTGTTTCTACATAATTCCATGAAAGCCACTGATTAAGTTTAGGACACTAATGTTGAAACTATGAGATAACAGGTGATTTCAGAAACTGTGCCTGTCGAGCTCTTTGCCTCCGAGACCGGGTGTCCCAGATTTCCGCCTGATGGAGGGTTAAACGTCACATAATGCCTTATGGACGATTAATGTGTTGATGTAAAAGTGCTGATTCAAGAGTGGGTTGTTATGGTCATTAATTTAACAATTAAGCGTGAGGCGAGGCTTGTTTTATAATTATGTCGTTTCAAGATAACGGAGCATAAAAAACTTATTACAAACACGCCACCACTATCGTTAAATGTCAGTTAATAACGCAGCAACGATATAAGCCTTCAAGAGATCACATGATAACCAAGACTGGAGACAAACATCACGTGATTAATTAATAATGTAATGGATAACGTCGTGGTTTCTGGAGTCGAAAAATATATCTTCGTATCTCGCCATATGCAAATATATACATTTTTTTCATGTTAGCTTTGTTAACACATTCTGGGACTTTCTTAGGAATGTAATACAAATATTTTCTGCAATATATGATGTTATTTACATTCTGCCCGATCAGAGAATGAAGGATGAAATAAATATTTACCGATTTCCGAGTGTGTGAGTGGGCAGGATCCTAAGGGGGCAGTTTAAAATTCTGCAACTGAAATGAGCAACAATAAATTTCGTGTACCTCCTTCTCGAAAATATTTTACTCTTTATTTCTGAATATGTGGTGGTTTCCGAGTGGGTGATTCGGAAGGAACCCAAGAGGACAGCTTAAATTGCTGCGAGATAATCGAGGAGCAATAACAATCACATTCTTTCTTGTCACAATGTCTATAACCGACCAATGGTCGTAGATAATGTGTGTGACGTCAAAATAACGTCACGTCCGCAGGAAGTGTTGTGAAATGAGTGTTATCCGTTAAGCTTTGATCCGGTATGAGCAGTTTCGATCTTTTAACTTGAACTACACGCAGTTAGATGAAAACATTTCTATCAGGACATACCATTAATCATTGTGGATTATCAGGGGATTTATGTAGGCCCCTTTAGTTGGCGTTCCACTTCAGTCTTTCTGGAAGGTGGGAAAGTGAACTGACTTAATAACACTGGCTGTAATATTCGCCTCCCAATAGGCAGGCCGCCGCACATTCCTAACGAGACTCAAACGGGAAGGAAACCTAAAAAGTGGTACAACCGGGAGTATCCTCTGCGATGTACTTCACAGTGGTCTGCTGAGTTCGGATATAGATGAGCATGTACAAGAGCCAGGTATATACCCAAGTGGAGAGACGGTGTTATGGTGGTCATGACATCCCTCACCACCATGAAGAACGTTTTACTAAAAAAAATTATACACTGCTCTACAAAATTAAATTGTTTCTTTTTCGAAATCCAATTATAGCCCCCCTTTGCAACGTCTAAATTTTAAATTTGGCTCAAAGGTACCTACAACTTTCGTCTCTAATGGTGCAAAATCGTGGCGGCCTGTG
Organism: Schistocerca americana; assembly: GCF_021461395.2. Taxonomy (NCBI): domain Eukaryota; kingdom Metazoa; phylum Arthropoda; class Insecta; order Orthoptera; family Acrididae; genus Schistocerca; species Schistocerca americana. The sequence continues at coordinate 428,233,942 of NC_060121.1, read as the reverse complement.
ACGTCACCCTAGAGCTGGGCGACGCTTGAAACAGCAAGGTGTCGACACATGCGAAGAAAAGGCCACAGCTCAGAATTTCATGTCAGCTGCAAGGCGTGTTAACGATGTTACGTTGGCACGAAAGTTCACCACAACTCTGCCCAATGACACTGTGAACATATAAGCTGGGAAGTTCGTCACTCTCTGTCTAACCCAAATATCATCCCTTCTTTTGACGCCTTGCGAATGATGTCGGAACCGCGACACCCAGAGTAGAAATCAGGCTGTGTTCTTATGGGCGACTGAGGAAAACATTTCAGACACATCGCTTCTCAGAATCGACACGAAAACGCCTCACGGGGCGGCATAAAGAAAGTCAGTGAAACCACCCCTTCCCTTGGCCCATTAATTCCCACACATTTCGAGATGCGATGAGCAATATGACCATGTTCTTAACAAATCTGGCCACTGCTGCCACCCCGTGGGGTTTCAGCCCTACACTGAGGACATCGAGATGCTGCAGCCCCACTGAACGTGGTGTCATCCCTTCGGAGTGTAGCGCGACAGCAAGTTGGAACCACTAGAATCGGTTCAGAACCATTCGACGAAATTTTTTAATGGGATCCGAAGCTGTACATCTACATTTTCATCTACATACAATCTCCGTAAGCCACCGTAAGTGAGCCACTACTAGCCATTTCCTTCCCTTTTCCAGTCGCAAATACAGTGACGGAAAAACGACTATCTACTGTATATGCCCCTATACTAATCCTAATCTCTCCTTATCTATCTATATACCTCCGTAGGAACCTTAATCTCCCTTAGCTTCATGGACCTTACACTAAACGTGCGTTGGCAGCAGTGGAATCGTTCCCAAATGCCGGTTCTCTAAATTTTCTCTATAGTTCTCCTCGAAAAGAACCTCTTCTACCCTCCAGTGATTCCCATTTGAGTTCCCGAAGCATCTGCGTAATACTTGGCTGTTGCCCGAACCTACCGGTAATAGATCTAGCAGCCCACCTCTGAATTGCTTCGAAGTCTTCCTTTAATCCGACCTGATGCGGATCCCTAACGCTCAAACAGTAATCAACAATGGGTCCCACCAGTGTCCTATATGCGATCTCATTTACAGAAGAACGAGACTTCTCTAAAATTGCCTCAATAAACCGCAGTCGACCACTCGCTATCCCTACTACAATGTGTGCTATAGTGTTTTTATATTTTTTCATCCTTTTTTTTCGTGCATTCCTGTGTTGTGATAAAGGGCGGGTTTGACATTGACACATGCGTGAATAAAATGACAACGTATCCCTCGTAACATCACCTACTTCGGCAACTTTCTCGGTGCCACAGCTGCACATAAAAATTGTACCCGTAAGAAACTTCGACACCAGTTCCGCCTAGTGGCTGCTCCAGTGCCTGAGTATTAGTCAACCCCTTAGACGCTCTTAGGTGGGGGTTACCTACCTTCGGGCGCTAGAGCGAGACTAAATTGCTATAGAATTTTTGACAGGTACACTTTCAGTGTGCCCAACAAATGTGTAAGCTGGCACCGAGGGTATTGGTGGAGGTCTTAGAGCGACACTTCGTCATTTTATTCAAGCATGTGTCATGTCGATCACTCCCGTCATCGAGTCAAAGGTGGATGCGAAGAAGGAAGGACGAAAAAGCATAAAAACATTTTACTACTTCCGATCACGTTCAGATTTCGTCAGATGGTTGTGTTTCTATACCTTTTATGTCACAGCAAAAATTGCTGTCGCGCTACACACCAAAAGGGCGAGATCACATTCAGTGGGGTTAACGCTCCGTGATGTCCTTAGAGTTAGGTTCGAATGCTGAGGGAGTGGTAGCAGTGGCCTGATTTGTGAAGAACCGTGTCCTGTTACTCATCGCACCGCGAACTGTCGTTTTCAACCGCGAAATGTGTGGGAATCAACGCCCCAAGGGAAAGTCTGATTTCGTTGGTGCCCTTTATAGTAATCCTTAAGATCCGTGTCGATTGTGAGTGGCGATGTGACTGAAATGTTTTCGTCGGCCAACCATAAGAAAACTGCATGATTTGCACACTGGGTGTCGCGGTTATGACCTGCAACAATGAGCCGTCAAAAGAATGGGTGTAACGTAGGTAAGACTGGGTGTGACGATATTCCCATCGTACAATGTCTCCACGGCGCCCAGTGTATTTTCAGAGATACTGTATTGCTTTCGAAGTGTTTTCATTTACGTTTTTGGAGAACAAATAGCCGTAAAAAACCAAGTCTCCAAAATGACAAGGTACGCTAGAAAATTACAAGCTTCGTCTAACATTATACTCTTCAGTGGCTTTCCTGGTGTGTGTGTTTTTGGGGTGGGGGGGGGGGAGGGGGGAAGGGGATGGCCCACGTGGACTGGTTTGTGTCGGACCAGCTGAAGAAAACGTTCCGGCCAAGATCAGTTGAATATTCACAGATTTATTATACCCACAACCACCAACAAATCCTACACAGTACGTCCACAGGCAAACTTGGAAAACCATAGCGAGTTCGAAAAGGCGGAGACAGATAGACCACACATTAAGAGGGAGGGGGCGGAGGGAATAACACGAAGACTAAATTCTCCGAACGCAGGCGGAAGCGTCTGAAAGAAACAGCATTCCTGTCATTTACACGCTCGCTCAGCCATTGTTTTCAGACCTGCACTAACCGCTTTAGCGCTATGTGAAATAGTGATAACGATAACTGCACACTTCGACATTCCGCTGCGTAAATTAGTAAGGTGACGAAGTTGCTCAGACATGAAACTTAAGTTTCGTCTTCGTATGTGTGTTCACAAGAACTGATATATTCTGTGCTTGCAGTAGTTTAACACCAATATGTATGATATCTATAAGGAGCGATCAAAAAGTTTCCATTTGAGGGCATGTATGCAACATAGCGCGACTCCGATGCGGGTATATAGGCACCGAGGTGTAGCCAAGAGATTGAGACATTCTTGTATTTCAGAGGTGCATGCTGCGAATGCAGAAATGTGAACTATGGAGACGTCATTACCAAATGCGTCCAAATGCAACCAACGTCCTTTTATTCTTTTCTTGAATGTGGAATGACAAACACCGGTAGACATACATAGGAGAATGAAGAATGTGTAAGGCACAGCATGTCTATCGAAGACCAACATTGTGGAATGGTGCCCCAAGTTCTGGGTGCTGCTGCTTCAGGATAACGCATGTCCCTATATCGGAAATGTCAGAACTCAGAAGTTGCGCCAACTCAGGTGATACACATTCGAGCAACCGCCCTACAGTCCTGACCTCTCCTAACGCGATTGCCACGCCTTCGATCCCTCAAAAACGGCAGTGAAGGGTCGACAGTTCCTATCTGACGAAGATGTGCAGCAAGCAGTTACGGACTTCTTCACGCACCAGGACATGGTGTTTTACCAAACGGGTATCTTCAGCCTGTTGCGTCTGTGCTCTGATTGCCTCAATGCTCGTGACTGTTAGTGAGGGAAGATAGGTCGACGGATTGTGTTCATGGATTTCCTTCCTTCATAGATCCGCAAACTGAAGAGCGAGCAGGTGATTCCCAGCTCTGTCTTCCCCAAGACATCAGTAGAAGTAACTACACGCTGTTTCACAAAGATACACTGACATTACGCGGTGTCAGTCTGCATGAGGATGTTTATTTTCCACAAAGCCCATTAACACTCACTGGAATGAAAATGTGAGTTAATAATAATACTAACACAAGAAAAGCATGTGGACAGAATCTACGTACATCTCTGCATACTGTTCTACACTGTTAGTGGGCAAATTAGTTCTTAGTCATTCTGTACGGCAGCTGCAGTGTTCTTGCCCCAACATGAGTGCTGCTCGCTTTTTATTTTACAGATAGACTATACTTCCCCAGAATTTTCCGTCCGGTTCTCTGATGTGAGTAGAGAAAATAAATTCAGAGAGCTCTTGTTTATATACTCGAGGAATTATTTTCAGTTTATTACATGAGTACTTATTTGCAGATGCTAAGTGAACTATTATGCAAAAATGTTCAACAGTTGGAGATGTCAAATGTTTACCATACTGAAGAGCATGTCCCAAGTATAAAATGCTGTTAGTATGTATTTCATTGTCTCCATTAGCACTGGCTGAATACTTAGTCGTATCTAATGCATCACCACAGCCTCAGCTCTCATAACATCTGAAGAGGCCAACAGTCTTATATTGTCTCCCTCTGCAATAAAAGTAGGTCACCTATGTATTACGGAACTTCAGACATTTCAGCGTAAGTCAAGTAACGCATTACTGCAGATTTCCCTTCTAAGCCTGAACATGATCAGTCCCATTCCATTAGTCGTATTCACACTCCGCATGGGAGGTATACTGATGATGTGTGGTGGATCACTTCACTCAGTGCAGCCCACTTTGTAAGTGCCAGCAGTCGCAGAATAGAAGAGGTTTATGCAAACTTCCAGTAACACAGATGATGGTGAGAGAAGTGCAGTAACTCTCAGCTCATTCGTAATTCGCCGCCAAAGGATTACAACACAATTACACGGCTATAAAATACACTGTCAACAACAGCAGCAACAAAGTGTCAAATTAACCAATCCATTCCCTTCTCCAGCAACAAATACAGGTCGCCGCCAAAATTACACAAAGTATGAACTTCTCAAGCACAGTTTATGCGAGTATATGTTACATGAAAGTTCATTTAACAACAGCAAGTAAGTACTACTCTAATTAACTGAAAATAGCTGCACTATATAAGAACCAGCTGACTGAAGTTACTTTGTCTACTTACAAAAAAGAACTGTACAGGAAATGCTGAGGAGATATAGTCTGTCTGTAAAACGAAAACCAACGAAAACTCATAGTGGGGAAAGTTACTACAGCTGCCGTACATAATGACAAATAATTCATGTCCCGAATGAGATTTTCACTCTGCAGTGGAGTGTGCGCTGATATGTAACTTCCTGGCAGATTAAAAGTGTGTGCCGAACCGAAACTCGACCTCGGGATCTTTGCCTTCTGCGGGCAAGTGCTCTACCATCTGAGCTACCCAAGCACGACTCACGCCGCCTCCTCACAACTTCACTTCTGGCAATACCTCGTCTCCTACCTTCCAAACTTTACAGAAGCTCTCCTACGAACCTTGCAGGACTAGCACTCCTGAAAGATAGGATATTGCGCAGACATGGCGTAGCCACAGCCTGGGGAATGTTTGCAGAATGAGATTTTCACTCTGCAGCGGAGTATGCGCTGATATGAAACTTCCTGGCAGATTAAAACTGTGTGCCGGACCGAGACTCGATCTCGGGACCTTTGCCTCTTGCGGGCAAGTGTTGTACCATCTGTCGTGTCCCATACAACGTCGTAGAAGAGTATACAGAGATTTATGTAGGCTCCGTCACCATGCGTTTCTTGCGTTAGTACTATTAGTAACTCGCAGGTGTATTCCACGAAGTGTTAATGCACTTTGTAGAAAATAAAAGGAACACCCTTCCCGCCACCTCAGGCATGTCAGCTCACTGCGTCGCCAGTGGTTCGTAAGGCGCGCTGCGGAGGGTCAATGTAACTTTGTGAAACACCTCGTATTTGTTTCTTGTAACGTAGTGGGGTAGACAGAGTGGGGAGAAATCTGCTCGCTCTTCACTCTGCTGCCCTATGAAAGAGGGTTGTGCATGACCGAAGTTCGATGGCCTACCTTCCCTCGCACTTTTACTCTGCCCCCGCCTCCACCCTGTTAAACACCAAAAACAATTTGTCCCTTGATGTGGCTTACTGCGCTTGTATGCGGTACACACATTTAATATTTGTTTAAAATTAATTCCATTTAACAGTAACGAGTTTTACACCATTAAAACACTATTTTTAATCATCTGCATTTTTTCATTTCCTGCAGCACAGAAACTACAGGGCGACAATTATTGAACAATATGAAAAAAATCTTAAATTAATTACAAACTACTGAGTGCACACACTTTATTCAAAATGTAAACGTCATATTCGGATTTAGGTTATGACGTGTTCCATACGCCTACCATCATTGGCGATGATGTGAAGCAGACGAATGGTGAAATTCTGCGTGACGCGATGAAGTGTCGGAACATCAATGATGTCGATGACCTTCTGAATGGCAGTTTTCAGCTCAGCAATGGTTGTGATGTTATTACTGTACATCTTGTCTTTAACATAACCCCACAAAAAGGAGTCGCTTGTGTTCAGATCTGGAGAATATGGTGGCCAACTGAAGCCCATGCCAGTGTCCTCTCGATACCCCTTAGCCAGAAAGCGGCAACCAAACTACTCCTCCAGGACATCAAACACTCTCTTGCTTCGATGGGGTCGGGCTCCGTCTTGCATGAACCACATCTTGTCGAAATCAGGGTCACTTTGGATAATGGAGATGAAATCGTCTTCCAAAACCTTCACGTACCGTTCAGTAGTCACCGTGCCATCAAGGAGTAACGCACCGATTATTCCGTGACTGGACATTGCACATAACGAAATCGCCCGTTGAGGGTGAAGATACTTCTCTATCGTGAAGGGCGGATTCTCAGTCTCCCAAAATGCGGCAGTTTTTCTTATTGATGAAGGCATCCAAATGAAAGTGGACTTCGTCGCTAAACCAAGCCTTACTAATCCCCATCATATCCTGCGGCCAATTGTGCAATTTGAACGTCCTAATGCAAACAGTTCAAAAGTTATGACGATTTTATTTCACATAGTTCAATAATTGTCACCCTCTATTACTCCTAGAGAAAACATGAAGAGCAACTTTTCCCGTAGAAAATTTAATCTAGTCTGAAACGTCCCCTTTGAAAAATTAAGAATGACAACGCTGGTAAACTTCTACGTTATTTGATTTTCAACCAGCTGAGCAAAACTCAACGTACTCAAACAGTTTTCTCTTTACTTATTCTGATCATCACTAAACTGACAAACAATATTTTTTTGCGCAGCGCAATTTGAGCTCCGATAATCCAGGTTGCTTAGGTTGTTATGTTGGTAATTCCACATAGAGTATGAAAAACGCTGATTGTGCTGGTTGGACTCATTGACGGAATATTCACTTGTGTAGTGTTGGGCAGTTGTAAGTGAACAGCGCGTAGCGTTGGGCAGTTGATTATAACTACTGAAGGCACTAACTACTGATAGGCATAGTTAGCAAATGAAAGATTTCGATAGAGAACAAAAAATGAATTTACCTTAATAGCGTTCAAAAGTCATATATATATATATATATATATATATATATATATATATATATATATATATATATATATATATGTGTGTGTGTGTGTGACATGCAATCAAATTTCTTTTTTTTGACGGACGCACGTCCAGATCGTCCGCTCAAAACTTTGGCATCTTTCTCCCCACATCCACCACTGCTGGCGGCTCACCAACTACCCAACGCTACGCGCTGTTCACATCCAACTGCCCTACAGTACACAAGCGAATATTACAACAATGAGTCCAACCATCCACAGACTGCACACAGCGCAGTCAGCGATTTCCATACAGAGCACTACGTGGCATTACCAACATAAAAACCTGAACACCCTACTTACAAGTTTAATTTTATTCTTGAAATATTTTCACTGGAAGAACGCGATTTTTCAGTTATTAAAAAAAACATAAAAAAGTGGTGTTTACGCGTCTCCCCCCATCCCCCTCCCCCACTAACACACATTCACACCACCGGTTTTGATTTTTACGTTTTGTTCATGCATCACACTCCTATCACCGAACAAAAATTTGTGACTACACAATTTTACGAATTTTTCCCCTAATTTTCCTTAAGTGACTGGAGTATGGTGTGACAGGCGGAAATTGCGACGCTTGGTTGTATAATGATTCTTGATAACAGACAACTACGAGAAGCAATTTCGTTACACGTTCAGTACCTTGTATGTCAAAGCTACTTGATAACCACTAACTGTTCCCTTTTCTCAGAAACGAGTTAACGTGTCAAGTTCAAATTTACGTCACATCTCTTGGCGGTGTAAAAATTTTAATTGTTAAAATTCATGGTGAAATCTTAGGCTGTCCTTAACTTTGCACTATTCATTACTAGTTTCGGTAAAATGACCATTATCAAAATAAGCTGGCATAAATGGCAGGAAAGTTATACCATAATTTGAACAAAAGTAATTTGCTTTTTCGAGCCCACTACAATACATAAAATCTTTTATAATATTAGCTGTATACAACAGTTTTTATCAAGAAGTTAAGTCCACACCGACAGCTACTTAAACACTTTCCTTCTTGATGAAAAGTATAGTACGTAGCTGTTATTGTAAAAAAAAATTTACATGCTATGGTGGGCTCAAAAGAAAAAATTACTTCTGTTCAAATTATGGTATAACTTTCGTGCCGTTTATGCTAGATTAGCTTGATAATTTTCATTTGACCGAAACTAGTAATTGTGCAAAATAAAGGACAGCCGAAGGTTTCAGCGTGAATTTTGATAATTAGTTGGCGGCTGAATAACACCACCTGCAAACATTTAAAAAATGTTAAGCTTCTAAGACAGTTCAGTCAAAAGATACTGCTATGTATGTCACATAATTTTGATGCTCGAGTACTCCCTCTTCGAAATCTATATGATACTTTCCTTTGACCTAGAATCTTCAAATTTGGTAAGAAGTAAGGCTGACAGTAGAAGTAAAGGGCAAAATTCGAAATTGTTAATTTGTAGTTATACTACACAAAAATATTTCTTTTCTCCTTTGTTATCCGATTTCAAACTTGAAGTTAAAACATTCTCTAAAGTCTTGGAATCTCTGGGACCGATATCTTGTCAGAATCAATATCAACAACAGGCAAAAACCACCAATATCCTTCATTTCCAGAATGGGGAAACTGTCTTTGAGCATAATTAAGTTTGTACGTAGCCCTCAGTGCGCGAGTCTTACTCCATCTGGACGATCTTTTTTATATTTAATCACAGATCAGTTATTGCTGGAAAGTGATAACCTTTATCGCATTTTACTAATACTAATTCTGACTCTAATTTAGTAGTTTTAAAGTTCGTAGTCATAAATAAATATAGACGTACAAGAGTCTTTTCTTGTCGACAATGAGTTTACTTAAAGAAGAGAGAAATATCAGAGAAGACATGCCTGGCGATGACGTTGCCTCGCCGATGCTTCAATAAAATCTGCAACCGTCGGTACTCTAAGACACAATGGACGATCAAGCTAATGGCGTGCCTTCAAAATGGCTCTGAGCACTATGAGACTTAACATCTATGGTCATCAGTCCCCTAGAACTTAGAACTACTTAAACCTAACTAACCTAAGGACATCACACAACACCCAGTCATCGCGAGGCAGAGAAAATCCCTGACCCCGCCGGGAATCAAAAAATGGTTCAAATGGCTCTGAGCACTATGGGACTCAACTCTGAGGTCATTAGTCCCCTAGAACGTAGAACTAGTTAAACCTAACTAACCTAAGGACATCACAAACATCCATGCCCGAGGCAGGATTCGAACCTGCGACCGTAGCGGTCTTGCGGTTCCAGACTGCAGCGCCTTTAACCGCACGGCCACTTCCCGCCGGGAAACGAGTGCCTTCAAAGTTTAATGTAAATAAACAGCAGATTAAAATTCAAGTCGATTAAGCTTTGCGGTGGGAGTTCACCGTTCGACATTTAGCTACATGCTGAAAATCTCAGCCATCACCGACGGATTCTAGGATACGAATTTGATGTCCAATAAGGGCAAGATACCATTTATATAGCCAAGAGCACACGCCCATCCCAACAGAACGCACTATTTTATTTCCACACATAAAACAAGTAAAAGTGTTCCAATGTTCCACAAAGTCGGTCAGCTCCTGTCGGTTTAAACTTTACTTCGGTATGGATACGAATGTCATTAGCTTAAAATCTTAGTGTAGACTTAATACAGACTGAACGAACAGATCACAGTCCGATACACTTCAGCACGTAATTAACACAGTTTATAACTATTATGAAGAAATGCAACTTATTAGACTTCCACCTTCCACACAGTTCAAAGTCACTAGCGCAATCGTTTAATTATCTTCGTAGTTAACCCCTATTTGCGTAATACTGCGAGGTACGAGATTACTATTCCACAGCAACTTTTCCCGTTACTGCCATAAGATATTTGTGGGACCATTTAGAAACTATTCACTGTCCTACATCAGATACCTACCAAAATGTCTCACAGTCAAATTAAAACGTCCACGTTGCGCGTCTGCATGGACTCGTGCATCCTCTTCCTGAGTACTCTACAGCATTGGTCCCTTACGTAGCTTGCATTTATCACGAGTCTCTCGCCTACCACAAAGTCCCAAGCGACTGGAAAAGAGCGTAGGTGAATCCAGTATATAAGAAAGGTAAATGAACGGACCCGCAAAATTACAGACCAATATCCTTAACTTCTGTTTGCTGCAGATTCCTTCAACATATTCTCAGTTCTAATAATATGGACTTTCTTCAGACTGAGAAGCTTACGTTCACGAATCAGCATGATTTTAGAAAGCACATCGCTCGTGCGAAACTCAGCTTGCCCTTTCCTCTGCGAACTATGGATGAAGGGCAACAGGAAGATTCCATATTTTCATATTTCCAGAAAGCATATGACACACTGAGAGAAGGGTATCGTCAGTAGAGCCCCAAGGAAGTGTGATAAGACCGCTGTTTTTCACTATATACATAAATTATTTGGCTGACAGGGTGGGCAGCAATATGCGGTTGTTTGCAGATGATGCCGTGGTGTACGGTAAGATGTCGAAGTTGAGTGATTTCAGGGAGATACAACACAACTTAGACAAAATTTGCAGTTGGTGTGATGAATGGTAGCTAGCCGTAAACGTGGAATAATGAAAGCTGATTCGGATGAGTAGTAAGAACAAATCTGTCATGTTCGGATACAGTATTATTAGTGTCCTGCTTGACACAGTCAAGTAGTGTAAATATCCGGGCTTAAAGTTGCAAACCGATATGAAGTGGAACGAGCGCTGTGGTAGGGAAGGCAAATGGTCGACTTCGGTTTATTGGGAGAATTTTAGGAAAGAGTGGTTCACCTGTAATGGAGACCGCATGTAGGATGATGGTGTGACCTATTTTGGAGTACTGCTCAAGTGTTTGAGATCCTTACCAGGTCGGATTGAAGGAAGACATCGAAGCAATTCAGAGACGGGTTGCTAGATTTGTTACCGGTAGGTTCGAGCAACACGTAAGTGTTTCGGACATGATTCGGGAACTCAAATGGGAATCCCTGGAGGGAAGGCGACGTTCTTTTCGAGAAACACTTTGAGAAAATTTAGAGAACCGGTGTTTGAAGCTGACTGCCGAACAATTCTACTGCCGCCAACATACACTATGCGTAAGGACGACGAAGATAAGATACGGGAGGAACAGGAATGGAAATGACTAGTAGTGGTGCAGGGTACTCTCCGCCACGCACCGTACAGTGGCTTGCGGAGTGTCTGTGTAGATGCAGGTGACATAGTAATTCATATTCTCTTGTTATCAACAACAAAAACTCCTCAGTCCTGGCAAAATTTGACATACAAGTAGATGAAGCACACTGAGGTGACAGGAGTCATCGGATGGCGACATGCACATATGCAGATAGTGACAGTATCGCGTACAGAAGGTATAAAAGGGCACAGCATTGAGACAGTTGTCATTTGTTCTCAGATGATGTATGTAAAAAGGTTTCCGGCGTGATTACGGCTGAACGACGGAAATTAACAGACAATGAAAGCCGAGTGGTAGTTGGAGATAAACGTATGGGAAATTCCATTTCGGAAATCGTTACCGAATTCGGTATACCGAGATCCATAGTATCAAGAGTGTGCCGAGAATAGCAATATTCAGATATTACTTCTCACCACAGCCAACGCAGTGGCCGACGGCTTCACTTAACGACAGAGAGCAGCGGCAGTTGGGTAGAGTGGTCAGTGCTAACAGACAAGTAACACTGTGTGAAATAACCGCAGAAATCAAGGTGGATGTACGACAAACGTATCTGTTAGGACAGTGCAGTGCAGTGAAATCTGACGTTAACTGTCTATGGCAGCAACCGACCGACGCGAGTGCCTTTGCTAACAGCACGACACCGCCTCCAGCGGCTCTCCTGGACTAGTGACCATATCAGTTGAACCCTACAAGGCTGGAAAGGCGTCGCCTGGTCAAATGAACCCCGACTCCATCTGGTAAGAGCTGATGGTAGTTTAGGATGTGGCGCTGACCCCACGAAGTCATGGACCCACGTCGTGAAGACGACACTGTGCAACCTGGTGGTGGCTCCATAATGGTGAACCGATCATTACTTGGAAATGGTTATGCTCGGCTACTTGGAGACCTTTTGCAGCCATTCATGCGCTTCATGTTCCCAAACAACGATCGAATTTTTGTGGGTGACAATGTGCCATGTCATCGGGCCATAATGGTTCGTGACTGGTTTGAAAAACGATTCGAGCGAATGGTTTTGCCACCCAGATCGCCTGACATGATCCCATCGAACATTTATGGGACCTAAACGACAGGGCAGTTGGCACACACAAAATTCTGCACCGGCAACACTTCCGCCATTATGGACGGCTATAGAGGCAGCCTGGCTCAGTATTTTTGCAGGGGACTTCGAACCATTTACTGAGACCACGCCACGTCGAGTTGCTGGACTACGCCGGGGAGAAGGAGGCCCGACACGATGTTAGGAGACATCCCATAACTTTCGTTACCTCCGTGTATATCCCGAACTGGGTCACCGCATTACCGTCCATACAGAATAATATTTTCGGGTATGTTATAGTTACAAAGTAGACAACTTTTACAGCTGTGAAAAACAATACAAAGGCGGGGTGGAAATGGAAAGCGTTGAATTTCAGATCCGATATTCGTCAGAAGAAATAAGGAAACAATGTATCTCTGTTTTCACACAACTGATGCGCAGTCGAAAAATTCAGGAGGTATTCTAAAACACAGAAGTGTGCTGCTCACCACATCGCGGTAAAAAAGAAAAAAAAAACGAAACAAATTAGAAAATAAAAAATGTTACGAATATTTTAAGTGCTATACCAGAAAACTGACTGGTTTTAAGTGCTATAAGAAAGTTTTTACGAGTTAAATCTTACAAATTACTGCAACTGAACATATTTTGAAACCGGTAACGGCGCTAGTTGCGTAAATAAATAGCATTGTTAACAGTGGGTGCATGCTGTTTTCTGCTTTGCAAGAATTAACTTTTATTCTGAACACAGGCATGTTCTCAAGAATGTCGGTTTCCGAGAAAATACTAGGAAGAAAGTTTTTGTTCCAAAAGCCTTTAATGTTAGGCACCACGTTTTATTTGTGGTACTACAAGTACAGAAACGCAGCATTAGTCTTAAACTATTAGAACTGTAGGCAACATAGACCATTTCTCTTATATTTTAACTTTCTAAATTCCAGAGGGAAGCACAACTTGGCACAAAGACGATGCGCCCTCTACTAACGCATGTTTGAAAGACTTTTACCAAGGTTTGGCTCTTTGATCAAGTCTAGAGACATGCAACAGAGTACCGGGAATAGAATAGCACTGAAAACGCGTTTTGTGAAAAAACATGACTGGGAGCAAATTCTATTTCTTCTTTTCAGTTCTAGAGTTTGTAATAAGACATATATTAACAACATAATTAATATTTTATTCAGTAAAAATGGAGAATGAATAGGGGTAAGCAGATAAATGTCTACTGTTAATAATAACACTATCCGGTTCAGTACCACTACTCGTTTTGGTTGTGGTTATATTTTGGATCATTTTATGTACTTCAGGGTATTATATGACTTGGACTGCCGCAACAGTTTATGAATATAAGCTTATACAGTTTTGAAGTCGATCATGTGAACTGGACGTCATGAATAAAATAACTCAATAGACTATCGAGAAGAGCATAATACCGAATGATCAGTTGTGCAGAAAAGTGGATCAACGTGACCTCTATTCATGACGCCCGTCCATACGTGGTGTTCACCGTGACGTCCATTCTTGGGCGTAAGGAATGGGGCATGATTTGTAGTACAAAAACAGTTCATGAAGTATCCGTCAGACCAAAGTGTGACTCACATACGCCGCTAGTGTCAGTCTTCACGCTCTGGTAACATGTTCCTGGTCAAATCTTTGAGCTGAGTGAAACCGAGACTCCCTACTTACGCAATAGGTTTTTGTCCGAAAATCCACAGACAGAGGAAGAGTAAGAAATGGAGATAGGGGGTATCAAATTGCCTAGCGATCTTGTTTTGCAAGAAATAGTTTATCCGATTGAAACTAATACGGGTAATTAAGAAAGAATTAATTAGTGATCTAAGAATTTTTTATGCGAATTGTAACAGCCAAACGAAGAGTGGAAAATGAACAAATGTGATATAAGCTGAATAGCGTGAAGTTTAGTTTTACAAAAAAAATATTTAATTGCTTTAAAGTGGTCACGATAATTGAGAAGAACTGTATTACTGACTAGAAGGAAAATTACACAATGAATTTTTACCCGAATTTTAATAACCTAACGAAGAGGTGATAACGGGCAATGGGGTATTAAATTGACTAGAGTGCGATATAGTTTCCGCAGAAGAAGTGTTTATTTGCTTCAAAGTAATCAAGGTAATAAAGAAACAATTAATTATTGATTTGAGGGCAAATTGAAATATTTAAACAATTGCTGCTACTAGATATGTAAATGAAGTGTCAAAAAGTTCATCCTTTCAATGCCTATCAATTTTGCACACATTAAGTTATGCCAGTGTGATATTTATCTGTCAAAATGGTTTCCTTCGAATTCAACATTAAATTCGAGACATTTCGAGAACAGAAATCATTACGAAACATGTGTCACACATTCTGAAGAAAAATTTAAAATATAAAGAATTGAAAAACAATCGTTCAAATGTTTTGTGAAATGATTTGTCTGATAGTAAGAAATGAAATAGATTAGAGAAAAACTTGACTGTCCTTTGGATGATGCGCGGAATCATGTACAGCAAAAGCGGTGTGTCAAATATTTCTCTACTGTGTTTTACTTCTTACTTTTAGACAAATCATTTCACTTAACGTTTGACCAATTGTTTTTTTAAGTAATTTTTTTCATTCTTCTACTAAATGTAGGACAGCTCCTCCATCTCTGGGGCGCGGACTGAGTGATGCGTGGCACTGTTTATCTTTTACGGTGTTACACAACCTGTGTCTCTAAGACGCTGGAAAAATGGGCCCAGGCTTTCAGGCTACTTCCATTTTCTAGAGCATACAGAAAATCGTATTCATCATATCACTGATGCTGTAGTGGACGTCAGTTGCTAACAAGTTGTGGAAATGGCAAAAGGAAATGTATAGAATCACGTGTACATACAAGTACCATAACAACAGTAAACACAAAATTGAAGTCATTTGTATAAGTAGGTCGTATGATACGAACAGTATTCCATTTGAGTCCATAGACATATCGCCGCAATGCACTGAAGAGGTATCTGAATGCTGTGCAGGGGCAGTTGAATTCAATTAAAACTAATCTTTTAATTCTTGGTGTTTACAGGTCTCCTAACTTTGACTTCAGAGCATTTCTGCTTAAGCTAGAGAGGGTTTTTAGCTCAGGAAGTACAGGAAGTACCAAAACCAAAAATTAGTTACATGCGGTGACTTCAACACTAATTTTATATGTGATTGTGCAAGAAAAAGGATGTTGGAATATCTTCTAAATTCTTATGATCTAATACAGAGTGTGTATTTTTCCAACCAGGGTGCAGAGGAACAATTTACGTTCTGGTATACTGTAAGTTACGTGATTATTTCGATAAAGTAAAGTTTGTGTTGTTGCTGTATTGTTATGCGCTATCCATTTGATTCTCCAGTAAGTAGCCGAAGTATTTGTTCCGAAATAAGTGAAAGGTTTATATAGAGTGGGCTCAGTTCTTGGTTTACTTTTTGTATCGTCACATAAACAATACATGTTAAACTGTTTTTGTTTCTCCAGAGGTTTTGAATTAGTATCCGAACTTTAGGCCTAAACTTTCAAAGAAATTAAATATATTAATTGAGTAGTCTACGAAGTTATTCTTGATTTAAGCTAAAATTTGTTTGCTAGGAGTGAAAAGTGTGTGACATGCCTTAGGATTGTTAGTTCCAAAGTGTGGTGTGAGGGTTATTGCAGTTTCTTTCATGTGGACGACTGTAGCGGCGTGGGAATTGAAAAAATAAACATGACTCATTGGTTGTGCAGGATTTGCTGTAGAGATAGGAAGATAGTGTAACAGGAGGGCAGGATTGCTGCCCTTCAGGCGGAACTAGATAAAGCGAAACAAGACCTGGAAAGGTTAAGGGGGGAAAAGGCAAAAGAAAGGTGGGGAGTGACAACAGGTTATAGAAGAAATAGGAATAGGGCGTTCTCAGATAGTGTGGTTGTCAATGTGGAAAACAGGTTTGATCTGTTGTCACAGTTGGAAACTGATGAGCCACAAGTAGTTACAGGAGTAGACTGGACGCAACCAACTTTCAAAAAGTGTTTGAAAAGTAATAAGTCAGAAAAAGTTGTGTAGAAGAAGAAAGTTTTGTTGTTAGGTAGTTCACATAATAGAGGTGTTGGCCAACTGTTGCAGGATGAACTAGGGTCAGGTTACTATGTCATAAGATTTTTTAAACCTAGTGCTAGTCTGGGTCAGGTGATAGAGGATATAGGTTCACTTTGCAAACACTTCACAATGGAAGACAGCGTGCTAATAGTGGGTGGGGCGGGCAACAGCATAGATACAAACTAATTATTCAATTGAGAGTGACCTGGTAAAGACAGCATCAGCAACGAAACATAGTGGTGTTGGGCTTGTGTCTGTTCTGAGGCGCCATGAGTAGATTCATATAAACTCTTCTGTTAGGAGAGTTAATTTAGAGGTGGAACAGCTGCTTGGATCAGGTCAATGGTCTCATATCAGTGCGGTTCCTGTTGACTCTATCAGCAGGTGGGACGATTCTAGACATGGCCTTCACCTCAACAGGAATGGGAAGGAAAAACTGACTGGGCTAGTAGCAAATTACTTAATGGGGGGCACTGTCACAAGTGGTGAAGTACCAGTGGTTACAAGTGACTGATCAGCAATTTTTTTAGGGTAGGGAAGGCAGAAGCAAAGACGGCTGAAAATGACATTCAAATTGATAAAACAGGAAACCAGAAAGCAAATTTTAATGTACACAATTCATGCAGACGGCGTCTGATTGAAACTAGAGATACTCAAAGATTTATAGGAAAATTAGGTTCTTCCGGTTGTAATTCAGCCAGTGCACATAATCAGTTATCCTTATTGCATCAGAATACTGGAGGACTAAGGGGTAAGCTTAATGAGTTGCTTATTTGTATTGAAGAATTAGAGTTGAGCAAACCAGTTGATATAATCTGCCTCACTGAACATTATGTGACCACTGGTATAGACATGTCATATGCTACAGTTTTCAAGTTACCTTCTTACTTCTGTAGAGAAAATGTGAGGAAAGGAGAAGTTGCCACATCTGTCAGAAAATGTTTTGATTTCAAGAACACTGATATTAATAAATTTTGCTCAGAGCAGCACTTAGAAACTTGTGCAACAGAAGCAGTATTTCATAATAAGTCCTTTATAATAATGGGTATAAGATTACCTTCAAGATATTTTAATCTCTTCATAAAAAATCTAAAAGCTCTGTTGTCTCATCTTATGGTAAAAAAAAAACAAGTAAATAGTGGATGCTGGTGAGTTTAATGTGAATTTATTGAAAAGCTCTGTCAGTGAACAATTATTGCCATCAGTAACACCATCATTCAATTCAGTTCCCACTATGAACCTTGCAACTAGAATATGTAAATGCTGTGAGACTCTTACTGATGATATCTTTGTATACAAATCTAGGGCAAAAGTCATATCACAAAACCAATAGCAAATGGGCTATTTGATCATGATAAGCACCCTCTTGTGTTAAATGTTGAAAATTGTCAGGATAAAAGATCTATTAAATCTGAGTACAGGAGGGTAATAAATCAGTCAAAACTTGAGAATTTTAGGAGGTTGCTCAAAGACATAGACTGCATAGATGTTAACAATACGTCTGACTCAATTTAAAAATACAAAGCATTCATCAATAAAGTTATCTCCTCTTTTGAAAATTGTTTTCCACTATGAGTAACTCAAATCACACAGAAGTCAAAAAGTAAACTGTGGATTACACAAGGAATAAAAACATTATATGGGACAAAAACGAGACTATATCTACTATCTAGGAACAGTTCTGATGTTAGAATCGTAATGCATTACAAAGAATACTGCAAAATATTGAAGCAAGTAATCCAGAAATCGAAGCAGCTTTATTACGAGAAAAATATCAGGCAACAAAATAAAAATTGTATGGGATATAGTGAAGACAGAGACAAGTGGAGCCAAAAAGGAAGAGGAAAAGATAGCTCTAAAAATAAATGAGACTTTGGTAACAAATGCGTATAGTGTTGCAACCCTCTTAAATAGATACTTTCATTTCTGTTACTGACAGCTTCGGGTTATCAGGTTTGGTACACTGGAGTATCTGAGACCAGTCTTTAAAAATAACTTCAGTAAAATGGAAATGACACTTACGTCTCCCAAAGAAATAGCACTCATCATAAAATCCTTAAAATCTAAGTATTCCAGTGGGTATGGTAACATATCAACGAGGTTAATCAAACAGTGCTCATGTGAGTTGAGTTCATGGTTAAGTTATTTGTGTAATCAGTCTCTCATCAGCGGAACATTTCCAGATTGGATAAAATATGCTGAAGTTAATCCTCTTTACAAGAAGGGGGATAAAGAGATACCATCAAACAGTCGACCAATTTCACTTTTGCCGCCATTCTCAAAAATATTTGAAAAGGTTGTGTACAAATGTCTCCTTAAGCATCTGACTGCATATGATATATTGTCCAAGTCATAGTTTGGATTTCTTAAGGGTTTGATATAGAGAAAGCTATTTACACTTACAGTGAGAATGTACTTAATTCATTAGATAATAAATTACAGGCGTCTGGCATATTCTGTGACCTGTCAAAACCCTTAGACTGTGTGAACCACAGCATTCTCTTAAGTAAATTAGAATATTATGGTGTCACTGGCAATACTGCGGAATGGTTTGAGTCTTATCTACCTAACAGGAAACAAAGGGTGTCATTGAAAAATACCTTTGCAGTAAGCAGTCAGTCTTCATCTGAATAGGAATTAATTACATGTGGTGTTCGTCAAGGTTCCATATTGCTCCCATTGTTTTTTCTTCTGTAAATTAATGACCTCTCGTCTGTTATACTGCCAGATGCTAAGTTTGTTTTGTTTGCAGACGATACAAACATCGCAATAAGTAGCAAGTCAAGCAGAGATTTAGAAATAGCTGCTAATCAAATTTTCACTGACATTAATAAATGGTTTAAAACTAATTCATTGCCATTAAACTTAGAGACAACCCACTATATGCAGTTCAGAACACATAAGAGATTTCCTTCCAATGTATGTATAACACATGGAGGGATGCAGATCTAAGAGGTTGACAGTGCTAAATTTCTAGGATTACAACTGGATAATAAATTCAGTCGGGAAGTGCATACCACAGAACTGCTTAAGCGCCTGAATGAGTCTATATTTGCAGTGAGAATGATATCAGATGTAGGAGATATAAATATTGCTTACATTCATTCTATTATGTCAAATAGGATCATATTCTGGAGTAACTCATCAAACCGAGCAAACGTTTTTAGGGTGCAAAAGCGTGTGATAATAATCATTTGTGTTGTAAATATAAGAACATCATGTAGAAACCTGTTCAAGGAACTTGGTATTCTAACTACTGCTTCTCAGTATATTTATTCCTTGATGGAATTTGTTGCAAGTAATATATCTTCATTTCCAACCAATAGCTCAATACATAGTATCAGTACTAGGGATAAGAACAATCTACATAAAGACCTAAAATCACTTATCTTGGTCCAAAAAAGGTTCCAATATTCAGGAACACACATTTTCAATAAATTACCAACAACCATTAAAAACTTGGTTTCAGATACAGCACAGTTTAAACAGAGTTTGAAAGACCTTTTTTTAGATGAATATCTTAACAGAGACTGTTAAGCCAGCTTAAATAAAAATGTCTGTCAGATTTCAGTTTTGGCAGCACTTGGTCACCACAGTCAAGATTAAGAATGTTTTGTATGACAAATTTATTAATAGTGCATAGCAATGTTTCATTCTGACAGTACATAATGGTATAATATTTTGGGGTAATTCTTAAAGTCAAACAAAAGTTTTCAGAGTCCAAAAGCGTGTAATATGTATTATTCGTGGAGTAAATTCACGGATGTCCTGTAGCAACCTCTTCAAAGAATTGGATATACTAACTACTGCCTCTCAGTATATTTATTCTTTAATGGAATATGTCTTAAATAATATATCTCTTTTTCCAACAAACAGCTCGGTTCAAAGAGGGTCCACTACTCAGGAACACACATATTCAATAATTTGCCAGCAAACATAAAAAATTCAGTTACAAATAAAGATCAGTTTAAAAGGAGCCTGAAAGACTTACTAGTGGCCAACTCCTACTCCATTGACGAATTTTTTAATGGAAACAAATGATGTATTGTATATACTCATACTGTTAGTATGGTTATTTCAACTTAAAAAATGATATATTGTATATACTCATACTATTAGTATTGTTATTTCAGCTTTAAAAAAAGTGACACGTTCCACATCCACGAGGATCTCCTCAGCACGGATCTATGGAACGAAAATCTAATCTAATCTAATCTAGTGTGTTAATCCTGTAAATATTAGCTGTTCCAGTTTACCGCATTGTATTCTCCTATTTCGACAATCTCCTGACAAATGATCATGGTAGTAAGTATTATATTCAAATGTTTTATGTTTTTATGTTATACTTTCTGACTTTCCACACCCACGGGAATTATCTCCTTTTTTGAGTGTAAGGAACGAAAACTGAATCTAATCTAATCTAAAGTAGCACAGCCATAGACAATATTTTTATTCATTCTTCATTACTAGAAGGGCTTTCTGTTAGTAGTACGGTTAATGGACTTTCAGATCACAATGCACAAATTTTAACTCTAAAAGGTTTTTGCACTCAAACAAATGTTATATATAATTACAAACTATCTAGAAAAGCTAATTCAATGAGGATAGAGAGATTTTTAAACCTCGTTAAGGGACAAGAGTTACAGGATGTTTATAATGCCGATAGCATAGATGCAAATATAAAGCTTTCCTTAAAATATTTTTCACGCTCTTTGAAAGTTGCTTTCCATTAGAACGTTCTAAACAGGGTAATAGCCTGGGTGGCTGGCTAGTAGGATAAGGATATTTCGTAGAACAAAGTGGGAATTACATCAAAACGTTAAAAGTAGTCCAAATCAAGCTACAGTAGCCCATTACAAACAGTATAGTAAAGTACTTAAGAATGTTAATAGGAAGGCAAAGAGTATGTGGTACGCAAATAGAATAGCTAATTCACAGGATAAAATGTAAACCGTATGGTCAGTCATGAGGGAAGTGTCGACGATATAAAACCAGTTGGTAGTAAAAATATTTCTGTTACTGGTAAGTCAGAGGTATGCACTATATTTAACAATCACTTTCTGAACATTGCTGGTGAATTAAATAAAAACATAGTTTCTACAGGGAATCATATAACTGTCTTGGAAAATGACTTTCCAAGATTGATGTCTGAAATGCTCCTCTGTGTTATGGACAAAGGGGACATTGAGTCGCCGGCCACTGTGGCCGAGCGGTTCTAGGCGTTTCAGTCCGGAACTGCGCTGCTGCTATGGTCACAAGTTCGAATCTTGCCTCGGGCATGGATGTGTGTGATGTCCTTAGTTAGGTGTAAGTAGTTCTGAGTCTAGGGGACTGATAACATCAGATGTTAAGCCCCATAGTGCTTAGAGCCATTTTACCCATTTTGACATTGAGTCAATAATTAAGTCAATGAAGACTAAGGACTCTTATAGATATGATGGAGTGCCTTTCCAAGATTGATGTCTGAAATGCTCCTCTGTGTTACGGACAAAGGGGACATTGAGTCGCCGGCCACTGTGGCCGAGCGGTTCTAGGCGTTTCAGTCCGGAACTGCGCTGCTGCTACGGTCACAAGTTCGAATCTTGCCTCGGGCATGGATGTGTGTGATGTCCTTAGTTAGGTTTAAGTAGTTCTGAGTCTAGGGGACTGATAACATCAGATGTTAAGTCCCATAGTGCTTAGAGCCATTTTACCCATTTTGACATTGAGTCAATAATTAAGTCAATGAAGACTAAGGACTCTTATAGATATGATGGAGTGCCTAGGAGAGTATTAAAGTACTGAGCTGCACATGTTAGCGCTTGCTCAGGCATATTTGTAGTTTTTTCCTTTAAGAATGGTCAGTTTCTTGAACTACTAAAGTGCTCAGTAGTAAAGCCTCTTTATAAAAAGGGAAGAAAGGGATAATGTAGACAATTTTAGTCCTATTTCTATGCCATCATTGTTTGCTAATGTTATTGAAAAGGCTGTATATATAAGGATAATTGATCATTTTATTTTACATAATTTGCTATCAGATGTACAGCTCGGTCTTAGAAGTGGTTTAACAACTGAAAATGCTACATTCTCTTTTCTCTGTGAGGTACTGGATGGATTAAACAAAAGGTTTCGAACGCAAGGCATCATCTTTTATTTAACTAAGGCGTTTGATTGTGTTGATCAGAAAATATTGCTCCAGAAGTTGGACCGTTATGGAATACGGGGATTAGCTCACAGTTGATTCACCTCTTACTGTAACAACAGGCAGCAAAAGTCATTATCCTCAGTGTCGAGACTTCGAGACTGGCTTTGCTATGGGGTCTGAGTTTGTGGGGAGGGGGGGGGGGGGAGGAGTGCCCAAGGGATCAGTGCTGCAACCACTCCTGTTCCTTATTATTTAAGTGATATGCCCTCTAGTATTACAGGTGATTCTAAAATATTTCTGATTTGTGATGATAATTTGTAATAAAGGAAGTTGTGTGCAACATTGACACTGTTCCAAATAGGGCAGTTCATGACATAAGTTCATGGCTTGTAGAAAATTAACTAACGCTAAATCACAGTAAGACTTCGTTTTTACCGTTTCTAACACATAATTCAACAAAACCCGACATTTTAATTTCACAGAATGGGCACGTGATTTCAAACTTCTAGGTATTGAGATAGACAGTAAGCTGTCATGGAAAGCCCACGTTCAGGATCTTGTTCAAAGACGTAATGCTGCCATTTTTACTATTCGAAAGTTATCTGAAGTAAGTGATAGTTGGACATCAAAAGTAGTCCACTCTTGCTTATTTTCATTCGCTTATGAGGAGTAGTATTATACTTTGGGTTAACCCTTCCCATTCTCAAAAGATATTTTTGGATCAGAAACAGGCGGTTCGGGCAATAAGTGGTGTAAGTTCGACCCCTGTTCATTAGTCTGAGTATTCTGACATTGGCCTCAGAACATACATATATATATATATATATATATATATATATATATATATATATATATATATATATATATATATATGTGTGTGTGTGTGTGTGTGTGTGTGTGTGTGTGTGTGTGTGTGTGTGTGTGTGTGTGTGTGTGTGTGTGTGTGTTTCTTATTAACAATATCAACTTATTCCCAAGAATTAACAGCTTTCACTCAGTTAATAATAGACAGAAATCCAATCTGTATTTGGATCGCACTTCCTTGAAACTTCTGCAAAAAGGTGTGCAGTATAATGTTGTATCCATTTTCAATAACCTACCAGAAGAATTCAAAAATCTTAGCAGTAATCCATACGCTTTCAAATCGAAACTGAAGAGCTTCCTCACTCCTTCTATTCTGCCGAGGAGTTCCTTTAAAAATTAAGCTGATTCCTGCATTATATTGTTGTTTGAGTTTACATATACTTATGGCATGTCTCTTTTGTGTTAATAAACATTTTATTTTTTATGTTATTACTATTATGTTATAATTTCACGTACTGACATGTTCCAAGACCTTGGAGATTTGCTCCTCAATTTGGTTCTACAGAGCTAGATGTGTAAAGTAAAATAAAAATCAGAACCCGAAGTTGGGCCTAATTTACTGTACAGCAACACGCATTAGCGTCACTGAAAGTGACAACTTAATTGATAGCAGACAACCTAAAACTCAGTTCCATGTATTTATAAAGCACTCTGATGAACATAAAAAGGCGTTAGTAGATACTGTCGCACGCGTCGACGGAGCACCAATGCAACGACTCTACTCAGGTCCGCAACGAAACGTCTTTTCGTCACTTTTATGACCAAGTGCCACAATCTCAGAAAGTATTCGTTTACGGGCACATGCTTATTGGGCTAGTTATTCTTTTTTTGATAAGTACTTCCACCGATCAAATTATTCCACACTATGCAACACCTGTATACAGGAAAGAGCTTGGTATCCAAGATACTTAAAATTGTGAACAAAACCTGGACATCTCAGAACATTATTTCCGAAGCCTATGTAATTTCATTTTTATTTGGCTTCCAGCTTACAAGATATCAGACGTAGACATCGGAAGTTTGTATTTATATTCAAATTAGACGTCACTTAAGCATCAAGATGCGTTATTAATCATTGCCAACACGAGAAACGACTCAGTTGTGTAAAAGTACCGTTAAGGAACGCTTACATATTGAGGTACGGAAAGCTACCATTACAGGTTACGTGAGCAGAGAACAAAACAAAGAAAACAGATGTGCGGACGAGCAGTTCTTTCCTGCCGGGGAGTCTACCGGCTTACCTTTAACTGCTTCAAATGGAGACGATATACAACATTTTAACAAAGAAGGTGATATGGGTTAGCGCTGCCTTCATAGGTTCACGGGTTCAGGTGCTTGTCTGCACGTGGCCTTTTGTGAGTAGTTATGTGTTCGCTCGTAACGAGGTGATATCAGGATGGCTTGCACTTAGTACAAACGCCCCAGGTCGCAGCAAATATATGCGGCGGCGTAGTCGGGCGATAGTAGGGAGTAAGGGGAGTTGTTGTCCTTCCGCCTGTTTCTATGGTCTGATAACGTGGTAATAGAACCTGAGTGTCTGCCTCTAGTTTCTGCATAACAGGCTGTGCGGTCGCTGGCTCGTCGAGTGAAGTGCAACACGACGCATCCGTCATGCTGGGCAACGACGTGAGTACTCGAATCTTTTTTTTCTTACAATTCAGTCATACTTTTTGCATTGGGAATCGCTGTTGTGGCACTTATTATCAGCAAGTGTTAAGGAAAACGCGAAAGAACTCGTCAGCCTAAAATATTCCAAGCTGTTGCAGTTTTTCGCTATTCAAATCGTCTCTACCTCATTGTCCCCGTTCTGGTTCTTGAATCATCTAGAGGAGGGCCGTTCTTGAGTAACTGACAATCGATAGTCATGTTCTGAAGAATGTGCAGTAGCGGAAAAGAAACTTTGAGGAGGATCAAAAGACTGGAGATTGTGCGACGACGCTCGTGAAGCCCTTGGTGTTAATAACACAGCGGGACTTAACCCATTTTTCCGTTGTTCGATAGGCGTGAATGAAGACTCGACTTCGTTACTGCACATGTAAACTGGTAACCGAATCGTGTACTTGCAACAAAACTTCTGCTCTATCAGCAATACAATAGTTGTGGTATCATTATATTCACGGCTGTAATTTTCAGCAACTGTAAAATATATTTCTCGGGATAAACTTCAGTCGTCGGTTGCAAAAAAAAATAATTATTACGCTTTACCGATTTCGACAAATTAATAAGTGCTGCACATATCTGGACTATCATGTCATTATGGAGAAGATACTGACGTCTGCTAAATCAGTACCAAGTTTCAGAAAATGACAGATTACTTTTTTGAAACCGGTAATGAGTAATGAAAATGTGTTTCCAACTGACGACTCAAATTTATTTCGAAAAATTAGTAGAGGTAAGCCGGCCGGGGTGGCCGAGCGGTTCTAGGCGCTACAGTCTGGAACCGCGCGACCGCTACGGTCGCAGGTTCGAATCCTGCCTCGGGCATGGATGTGTGTGATGTCCTTAGGTTAGTTAGGTTTAAGTAGATCTAAGTTCTAGGGGACTGATGACCTCAGAAGTTAAGTCCCATAGTGCTCAGAGCCATTTGAACCATTTGAGTAGAGGTAACGGGGCCTCCGTACAGAATGTCCCACATTTACCATAGTAGTCGTTTTCTTGAAAATGTCATGGGATCTTTAGGGAGAATATGTTTTAGAAAGCCTTTAATGCCGAGGGGAATAGTAATTTACTTGAAATGAGATTGACTTTCAAGCAAACGTAATCATGCCACTTCAGAGTCGAAATCGAATATTAAATTTCTATTACTGTCAACTAAACATTTACTTGTCAGAAACTTGTTTGGCACACCAAGACGCTACGGAGCACTAGCCAAACCGGAACGAATGGGATGGGATGACGCAAGCTAGTACAGGGCTACTATGAGTTATTCATTCGTTTCCAGAGTTCTGTATTTTCCGAAGTGTTAAATGGACAATATGACTGATGCGTGAATAGAATCTTAAACTCGCCCTCTTCGCACTGTGCCCATCAAGTGGCGTTATAAAATGGGGACAAAGCGGGAAAAGAGTTATTGTATGTTGGAAAATCAGGGCCGGTTCGAGAACATTTTTTCATACAAGAGACTTCTTCGCGCCCCCCTCCCTCCCTTCCAACCCTTTTCTCTCGCACACTTCCACCCGTGCCAGTCTCCGCTGCTAATTGTGATACGCACAGTGCACAGATCTCGCGCTTTTGTACCCCTACCACTCCCCTCGGCTTGGGCGCCCCAAGCAGCCCCTACTAATTGCAATTCGTCCTACGTAGAAATCTTAAAGATGTGACACCTCTGGCGCTGTTCTCATCTTGACAAGCCAAGCGGCAACTTGGGTCGCTTGGGCTCTAAATCTGCCCCGCGAATACGCGAGATGTTCATCTGTTACAATAGCGCAGTCTACATTCAGAAGGATTAATGCAAAAGAACCACCATGTAAGCAGAGCGCTGTGCGTTGGAATCGAACAGTTAGGGATACAGGTTCCCTTTGCAAACAGAAAAGCACCACTCGATCGTGTGCTAGATGCATGCGTGGAGAGAATGAGGGAAAAGTTCTTACGCAGTCCAAAAAGAAATCAACGGCCCGTGCAAGCCACGAACTTTTAATAACGCAGGAAACTGTATGGAAGATTTAGTGTAGGTGTTTACATTTCAAACCGTACCGTTCGCAGTTCGTGCAAAAATTGAAACCGGAAGATTATGGCTGTCGCCTTCGGTTTTGCATCACAATGCAGGAAGCAGTTGAGAATGAACGTTTCGCGTTTGAGCTGATATTCAGCGACGAAGTAGCCTTATATTTGTCTGGTAAGCGTAATCGCCACAGTATGAGAGAGCGGGGCACTGAAAATTCTCATTAAATTGTGGCGCATGAACGAGATTCGCTGAAGGTAACGTTATCTGTGCAGTGTCACAGACGAAGCTGTATGGGCTGTTTTCCTTCTGAGTCTGGTACCTCTTACCTCGATGTGTTGCAGATGTTATTGTTTCCACAAGTGACTACTAATACGGAGAATTTCATCCTACAAGACGGGTTAGCCACTCATTGGAGCATAGACGTTCGTCCCTACCAAAACAACAAACTTCCGCTTCGCTGGATTGGGTGTAGTGGTGAAGATGATGTGGCTCTGTTCCCCTGGTCCCTCAAGTCGCTTGGTCTAACGTCGTGCGACCTTTTTCTTTCGGGTTTCATGAAGAACCGTGTTCGCGTACCCCCACTGCCAAGGACATTGTAGCAGCTCAGAAAACGTGTCAATGCTGCTCTGATACTCATTGGCAGGATGTTGCTACATAAGATTTGGAGCGAACTTGAAAATCGCGTGGATGTGTGTCGTGTGTCCAGAGCGGCACTCACAGAACTTTTGTAGAGTGCAAAATGCGATCTTGGAGGATTTACGGTCCTGTTCGAGCATCAGTCATAATTTTACGTGTAATATTCTGAAAAATAGCGTTTTTTGTAAGCGGATGAATCAGTAATAGTAGTCCTGTATGTCTTGCGTTTTCTCTTTGCTTGTAAGCTCACCGGGCAAAAAATTAGTCACCCCAGTACGTAAGCACATATTTTCCTTTAAGCCTTTACAGGAGGCAGGGCAACGGCCTTGCCGCAGTGGATACACCGGTTCCCGTCAGATCACCGAAGTTAAGCGCTGTCGGGCGTGGCCGGTATTTGGATGGGTGGCCATCCGGGCCGCCATGCGCTGTTGCCATTTTTTGGGGTGCGCTCAGACTCGTGATGCCAATTGAGAAGCTACTCGACCGAACAGTAGCGGCTCCGCTCAAATAAAACCATCATAACGACCGGGAGAGCGGTGTGCTGACCACACGCCCCTCCTATCCGCATCCTCAGCTGAGGATGATACCGCGGTCGGATGGTCCCGATGGGCCACTCGTGGCCTGAAGACGGAGTGCTTTACAGGTGGCAGAGCGATGAACTCACGTGCTGAACAGCTCGCACGCTGCCTCTGCGTGAGCATAAGACAGTAGCAATCAGTGGAACATTTATGTACGTAAACATGCGTAAATGTAGAGACGTGACGGTCTTGCAAAAAGCGGAAATCTTGTTTGGCCGTGGCAACTCCCGTAAGGTGTATGAAGCTGGTAGATTTGTTGGTGTTCCACGACGCACTGTCACCGTGTCTACAAGCAGTGTGTAACTCACGTTTCCACGAAACACGACGTCAGCATTGTGGTCTGAAAAAGATCCTGACTGAGAGGGACAGGATACTCGTTTTGCGAATCAAAATGGCTTATAACCCGACAAGAACTGCTGCAGACAGTGAATGAAGGTCCATCCCACGTGTCAGCGAGGGTACATTGCAGTGGGAACTGCATGCAATGAATGTGATGCGCTAAAGCTATGGTGCTTTCCTCAGTTGGGAGAAGCCGAACTACAGAAAATTATTTGGTAGGAAGAGGGTGGGCCGCCTCACTAGTGTAACTCAGTATGGGACTGGATAAACGACGTTGTATTCGACCACTGGATTGGCTGCAAGATGCCGGACGACAGAGCGTGTTCGTATGGCCTCCACGTTCACCCGATCTGCAGCCAGACGAATTTTATTTATGGATGTTTATAGAGGATCGTGTGTTTCAGCCTCCGCTAACAGCTGATCTACCCGACTGAAGAACAGGATTGAAGAAGTTGTTGCAACAGTTACTCCACACACACTCATCAACGTTTAGGACGAACACTCGTATCGTCAAAATGTGTGACGTATGACGAATACTGCTCACATTGAACACTTGTAAGAAAACTGTTTGAGTTTCTCTTTCAATTGATATATTATTTGTAATTGTACGTTGAAAGTAGTAAATTCTTTAACGTCTTAAAACTCCGATATTCATTTTGAAACATCCGTTATAGCGAAGAACCACTGGTAGACTTAGTAGGATTCAACCCAGTTAATAAAAGGAGTGTACTGTAATCGGCAGCGACTGAAAGTAGCATCGTCACCACAATTTACTAAATGGAAATCAACAGGAGTTTCGCAGAAACGTATCTCATTGCAACATATCTTCGCTTTACGTCATATTTGGTATCTTCGAGTGACTTAGGCGCGAGCGAGAACGTAAATATTTCCTTTAATTCTCCTCATAATAAAGGCTAATTAGCATGAGACATGTATCAAGCGTAGGAAAATTAATGTTTCTGGACCAAGGAACCCACTCGTCACTCTAAGGCGCTGCAGTCATAGACTGTGCGGCTGGTCCCGGCGGAGGTTCGAGTCCTCCCTAGGGCATGGGTGTGTGTGTTTGTCCTTAGGATAATTTAGGTTAAGTAGTGTGTAAGCTTAGGGACTGATGAGCTTAGCAATTAAGTCCCATAAGATTTCACACACATTTGAACATTTTTGAACCACCCGTTACGTTCGTACCTCATGGACTGCAATTGTCTTCCAGTAGTAGAAGCATAGCCTAAAATTTCCTACTAATTATGCTGAGTAGGAACACGACTTGCACGATGAGGGCTTTATAACCACATCCCCTTCCATTACACCGCTGCAGCATTTGCAGGTGAATGTACACGCAGCCGGAGTTACGGTATCAGCGGACACTCAAGTTTCCTTCTACCACCAGCAACTTTCATCGCAAATCAATTTGGACCTCTCATGTCAGTAGATACCCAACTTAAAAGGCGGGCTTTCATGGGACTGATAACTGATGTGGCGCATCGGAATGTATCTTATTTTCAGATGGATTGAGGACAGTGGTCGGCAATGGGAGACGGTAAGGGTGGACGGGGTTGGGGGGGGGGGGGCGGGATAGACTAGGTTATCAGTGCAAAGTCTGCTTTTATGTTAGTTGCACCTGTAACTAGAACATCCTCACTTGTAACTCCACCAACAGTCAGTACTTTAAGACAAAAGTTATTGGAATAAATGTCATTCTTGAAGCTTTCCCGGCGTACTGAATATTCAATAAAATTGTGGCAAGAACTCAACATGATCCGGCAGCAATTCCGAAACCTCAGTAAACATAAGAGAACCTATTTTAAAGGCACCGTTGGCTATAAATGAATTCCATATGTTGGTTGTAAATTGTTAGCCACTATGCTAGTGGGACATGCAGCATGACGAACTGAACCTCAACATTGACAGTGATTCCTGACCTATTTTCCATACTGATACTTTCATCAGATCAGCCTCTAAAAAAATTTTGTAGTTGCTCTTTCATTTCTTTTACATTATCGTGTACTTCATCAAGTCAGTTTTTAACCATCCCACTTACGTTAACTGGTAAACATGTTTGGAAAACCTGGAATCAGGTACTAAGGCTTATAAAATTGAAAATGAAGCCTCTTACAATACAAAATGGACAGCAGTTTTGGTAAAGACCTAAAAAGGAGTAAAAACGTGCACCCAACACTCCCAAAATAAATCACCGTGTGAGTAATGGAGCCCTGATTTATTCTTGCCGCTGTCGTGTATAATAATCTCAACAACATTCTTATTTATGCCTGAAATTTTGCAAACCAACGACCTCCAAAATCCAAGACTACAGCAACCCAAGTCAAACTGGTCCTCACTGTCTTACAAACAGAAAAAAAAACCCGAACAGTTGTCCAAATGACGGCCCGCACTTGTCTGTAACAGTCCCACACATTCTCATAAAAGCAAAGCAGAGCCAACAGGCAATAAACCAGAAATGACTACTGACCTCATACAAACACTTCATTGACACACTCCTTCTGTTAACAAATTTCTGCTGTCGACCCCCTTCCCCTCACAACACACATGCAGTCATACTTCCACATACACACACGGACTAAAGACTTTATCTGCTTTAACGACTCTACCCTCTAGAACTACTAACCTACCATCTAATCCACAATCACATAACGCGGGAGACCGCGCTGACGCTACCAGTAACGCATAGCTGCTTGCCGGCTGTCACGTACAGTGTTAAAAACACAGAGCGTACGCCACGCAGTTGACAAGCGTGATTACAAAAACAGTTTTTATCAGCCCGGTAACATATGCACTGTCATTGCCAGCCGCACGTTGAACGCAAAACGAAACAAAGCAGAAGTGGTTGTTTTCGAAATACGTGAGCGGACAGTTAGTTATATTCAAGCATGTACGAGGGCAGTTCAATAAGTAATGCAACACATTTTTTTTCTCGGCCAATTTTGGTTGAAAAAACCGGAAGTTTCTTGTGGAATATTTTCAAACGTTCCCGCTTCATCTCGTATAGCTTCATTGACTTCCGACAGGTGGCAGCGCTGTACGGAGCTGTTAAAATGGCGTCTGTAACGGATGTGCGTTGCAAACAACGGGCAGTGATCGAGTTTCTTTTGGCGGGAAACCAGGGCATCTCAGATATTCATAGGCGCTTGCAGAATGTCTACGGTGATCTGCAGTGGACAAAAGCACGGTGAGTCGTTGGGCAAAGCGTGTGTCATCATCGCCGCAAGGTCAAGCAAGACTGTCTGATCTCCCGCATGCGGGCCGGCCGTGCACAGCTGTGACTCCTGCAATGGCAGAGTGTGCGAACACACTCGTTCGAGATGATCGACGGATCACCATCAAACAACTCAGTGCTCAACTTGACATCTCTGTTGGTAGTGCTGTCACAATTGTTCACCAGTTGGGATATTCAAAGGTTTGTTCCCGCTGGGTCCCTCGTTGTCTAACCGAACACCATAAAGAGCAAAGGAGAACCATCTGTGCGGAATTGCTTGCTCGTCATGTGGCTGAGGGTGACAATTTCTTGTCAAAGATTGTTACAGGCGATGAAACATGGGTTCATCACCTCGAACCTGAAACAAAACAGCAATCAATGGAGTGGCGCCACACCCACTCCCCTACCAAGAAAAAGTTTAAAGCCATACCCTCAGCCGGTAGAGTCATGGTTACAGTCTTCTGGGACGCTGAAGGGGTTATTCTGTTCGATGTCCTTCCCCATGGTCAAACGATCAACTCTGAAGTGTATTGTGCTACTCTTCAGAAATTGAAGAAACGACTTCAGCGTGTTCTTAGGCACAAAAATCTGAACGAACTTCTTCTTCTTCATGACAACGCAAGACCTCACACAAGTCTTTGCACCCGAGAGGAGCTCACAAAACTTCAGTGGACTGTTCTTCCTCATGCACCCTACAGCCCCGATCTCGCACCGTCGGATTTCCATATGTTTGGCCCAATGAAGGACGCAATCCGTGGGAGGCACTACGCGGATGATGAAGAAGTTATTGATGCAGTACGACGTTGGCTCTGACATCGACCAGTGGAATGGTATCGTGCTGGCATACAGGCCCTCATTTCAAGGTGGCGTAAGGCCGTAGCATTGAATGGAGATTACGCTGAAAAATAGTGTTGTGTAGCTAAAAGATTGGGGAATAGCCTAGTGTATTTCAATGCTGAATAAAACAACCCCTGTTTCAGAAAAAAAATGTGTTGCATTACTTATTGAACTGCGGCGATTTTATATAGAAAGGAAGATTCTTTCAAAAGTGAAATTTTTTTAAAGTGTTTTGTGCCTTTCGTCTTGGAATACGTATACAAGGTGAATCACCTAAAATTTGCACCGCAAAGATCGCAGAAATGGAAAGTGCTATTGATGTGCGGTTTTCGCAAAATGGATTGGTAGTCACGGGCTCGCGTTGTTAGTCAAGAGATCGCAGTAAAAATTAAAAAATGTATTTTTTGTACAAACCACACTTTTTAAAATGGAACAATGCGTATTGATATAAAGAATCTAAAGACAGGATAAATTACAATGTCAGTGGTGTTTGTTTCAGGGTTCAAGTGCGGGTCGTTTACGAGATATCGTATTTTGACAAGCTCTGACACCCATACTTGTACAATACACGAGGTAGCACACGCTAGAGAAAAAAACAAGTACACATACTAGTTATGATTTTGATCAATAACGAGAGAACTGATCATCACAGGTCGGGTTCAAAATAACTTCCATCACGGGCAATACAGGCTTGCAGTCTGGTATGGAACGACTGCTACACACATGTTAGCATTTCAGAGGAGATGTCCGGGCAGCCTGCAGTAATATATCGCTGAATATCAGCGGGTGCGGTTGGCATCCAACTACCGACCGCTGCATCCAGTCCAACGATTCGGACCCAATTCGCGGAGACCTGATGTAGTACTTCGTGTGCTGTGGACCGGACGGACTCCGACCATCCTGATTTAGGTTTTCCGTGATTTCCCTAAATCACTCCAAGCAAATGCCGGGATGGTTCCTCTGAAAGGGCACGGCCGACTTCCTTCCCTAATCCCATGAGACCTATGGCCTCGCTGTCTGGTCTCCTTCCCCAAACAACCCAACCCAACCAGACGGACATCGTGCTGGTACCACAGGTTCCTCCTAGTCTGCAAAGAAACGTCTTCTAGCACCCGTGGAAGATGGTCTGTTAGGAGGACACGATACTTGTGCGTGTTCAGTGTTTTGTCCATCAAAAAGGAGCCAATGAGCTGATGGTTCACTATCCCACACCACACGTTTACACTCCATGAACACTGAAGTTCCACCTGACGAAGCTAACGGGGATTGTCGACAGACCAATAGTGCATGTTTCGGCAGCGTACCTGTCCATGATTGGTAAATGTCGCTTCATCACCAAACAAGATACATGATACATCTTGAATATCTTGTCTTAACATAAGTTAACACGATTGTCATAATCGTTTCCCTGCAGCTCTTGATGGAGAGAGATGTGATAGGCATGAAAATCGTGTCAGGGGAGAATGCATAGGACACTTACCTGAATCATGCCACTTCCTCGTGCGATTTCACGGGAGCTAAAGTGTGAATAAACAACAACAACAGGAAGAACATTAATTTTGCCCCCTTCTGAAGTTCACTTGTTTCCTTCTGTTATTTTGTCGAAGTGTTACACTATCACTTGCAAATAATTGTTTGAAGAGGTTGATAAATAACTACCGAAATTGTTGACGTCTATTGGGATATCTTGCCGCATACACCGTACAAGAACAAACTACATTCTTCCTACACTCTCATTCCCCATCAGCATGTCTGCTTTTTGTGCTCTGATAAATCACATCGCCCACTTACTACCTCCTGCATGGACCGTCGCATACTAATTGACTATCAAGTCGCAGTGCACTCAAGGAACACACAAGCACATTGCAAGCAAACATAAAAACATCGCACCTAGAAACTTTGCAGTTTGAATGGCACAAACAAGTGTCGGTGTGGGGAAGTATCAAAATGCAATATCTTGTAAACGCGTCGGACTAGACTCCACAACAAGCACCACTGACATTATAATTTACCCTAATTTTAGATTTTTAATGTTAATAGACATTGCTCCCTTTAAAAAAGTGTATGTTTGCGCAAATGGTACATTTTCTATCTATTATTACACTCTGTTTATTGGCTAACAGTACGAGCTCCTGACTGCCAATCCATTCTATGAAAACCGCACGTCAGTAGCACTTTCCATTTCCGCAATATTTGTGGTGCAAATTTTAGGTGATTCACCCTCTATAAAGGTTCAGACTTAGTATTTACATATGTATGTTTCTTGCTATATTCATATACTGCTGTTCCCCTGAAATTATGGAAACGTTACTAACATAATAGTAATTCCTCTGCTAACTATTAAAGTTGCCACATCAGGAAGGATATCAAGTAACGAAATTTTACCTATAGTGCACATACAGTATGAGGATGTGGTTACCTACCTTTCTCACTCCATCATACCTGATTGTAATTTAGGTATTGGTAGCTCCTCCCTCCAATTCACCACACCATGGTCATCAACATTATTGCCTAACTAGAGTTTAGAATGAATAAGAATTTTCTTTGTACGTTTTTACTTTTAAAATAAGAATAGATTGCCGATACTTAGTTTTTGCACGTGTTTTTATTAAACCACAAAGTAATGAGTAAATTAGACAGTTGGTACTACTTATTTCTAACAACCTTTTTTATTTTTATAATGAAGCAGTAATTTTCTGTGTGTTCAGAGTGCTACCTACAGCTCCTCAGAAAAGAAAGCTTACTATCCACCTGTAAGGTAGACCCAAAACATATTTCCCCAGCACCAATCCTGTTTTCAGTAATACTTGCTTCAGGCATGACCTTTACCCCCATTTAAAATGAACAAAGTTAAAAAATTGGTACTGTAATTACTCTTTGTAAATCATTTGACTGTTCGAATCTTTATTCTGAATTGGCAGAGATCGGAAGGCTTCAGGCTGCCAGAGCTTCATGCACTCCCACTGCCACTAATATTAATAATATTATTATTATAGTAATAATATACCGAGGTGACAAAAGTGATGGGATAGCGATATGCACACACAAAGATGGCGGTAGTATTGCAGTGCATTGGTGGAACTGTCATTTGCAAACAAGTGATTCACGTTAAAGGTTTCTGACGTGATTATGGCGGCACAGTGGGGATTAACAGATTTTGAACATGGAATGGCAGTTGGAGCTACACACATAAGACATTCCATTTCAGAAATCGTTTGCGAATTCAATATTCCGAAATCCACAGTGTCACGAGTGTGCCGAGAATACCAAATTTCGGGCATTACCTGACACCACGGGAAACGCTGTGGCCGATGGCCTTCACTCAACAAGCGAGAGCAGTGGCGTTTGCGTAGAGTTGTCAGTGCTGACAGGAAAACAACACTGCGTGAAACAACGGCAGAAATCAATGTGGGACGTACGACGAATGTATCCATTAGAAGAGCATGGCGAAATTTGGCTTTTATGGGCAGACGAGCGACGCAAGTGCCTTTGCAAATACCACATCACCTGCAGTGGTTCTCCTGGGCACGGTATAATATCAGACGGACCCTAGACAACTGGAAAAACCATGGCCTACTCAGATGAGTCCTGATTTCAGTTGCCAAGAGCTGTTAGTAGGGTTGGAGTGTGGCGCAAACTCCACGAAGTCATGGACCCAAGATGTCAACAAGGCAGTACGCAAGCTGGTGGTGTCCCGATAATGGTGTGTGCTGTGTTTATATGGAATGGACAGGGTTGTCTGGTCCAACTGAACCCGTCATGATTATGTTTGCCTACTTGGAGACCATTTGCAGCCATCTGTGGACTTCATGTTCCCAAACAAACGACTGAATTTTTATGGATGACAATGTACCATGTCATGGGGCCACAATTGTTCATAATTGGTTTGAAGAACATTCTGGACAGTTCAAGTGAATGATTTGTCCACCCAGATCGCCCGACATGAACTCAATCGAATATTTATGGGACACAATCGAGAGGTCATTGTAGCGATTCGCAATTATGGACGGCTATAGAGGCATATGTCTCACTATCTCTGAAGGGGACTTCGTCGAGTTGCTGACTGGGCTGGGCAAAAGGAGGTCCGACATGATATTAAGAGGTATCTCATGACTTTCGTCACCTAAGTATAATAAGATTGTATGGCCCCTGAGCAGTGTAGTAGCCATTGTATAGTACTAATGTGCTGTCAATTGGTTCGCTTATATCTGCGAAGTGAATACGGAAGGAATTTCTGGCCCATTGCGGAAACTATCTACAACCCGAAGAAGGTATCTTCATCTGCTATTTAAGCGTGTGTCTCAGTTTCATTCTGATGGATGCATGTAGAAACTATAAGGTATGCATATAGTGAGTGGACTGAAGATGATGACATGCATACATTCGTCTCACAAGCTCTAACTTCTCCACATTTCGACACACAATTAGAGTATAAAAAATGTGATTATTGGTGTGGTAACTTACGTGATCAGTACTACCAACTTACAAAATAGTGATATTTAAAAAATAATTTAGTTTCCTGAGCATAACAAATTCAAACTCATTGTTACTCATCAGCAACTGTCATTTTACCCCTTGGTGGATAATTACCTCCAGTTGGGGAAACTCTGTTCCACATTAACAAAAAGAGAAACATGGCTTAAATTATAATATTCGGGTTGGACCATAAAGTTTTTAGTTTCAAAAGAACTATCCTGTTTTATGAGAGCATATTCAATCTGCGACAAGAAAAAGTCGCACTGCGAAGGAATTAACCGAATGGGACAGAAATAGGCAGCTGTGATGTACATGTACAAAGAAACAAATCATTACAATTTCAGAAAAATTCTATGATTTATTGAAGAGAAAGAGCATCAGAAACTGAACAAGTCAGTAACACGTTGGTCCACCTCTGGCTCTTATGCGAGTAGTTATTCGGCTTGGCACTGATTGTTAGAGGTGTTGGATGTCCTCCTGACGGATAACAGGCCAAATTCTCTCCAATGGAATAAAGAAAACAAAAAAATTTCAAAAAGTATTTGATAAATATCATAATGCATTAAGTAATTTTGATATAGAAGAACTAGCTAAACAATTGATACTTCCTGGCAGATAAAAGCTGTGTGACAGATCGAGACTCGACCTAAGGACCTTTGTCTTTCACGGGCAAGTGCTCAACCACCTGTCGTGTCCCATATAACTTCACAGAGCAGTATACAGGCACAGGTTCAAGTCTCGGTCTGACACAGTTTTAACTTCCAGGAAGTTTCATATCAACACACAATCCGCTGCAAAGTGAAAATGTCATTCTGAAACTAAACAATTAAAATTTAAAGACTTTAATTGTGTATTCATGACTGACGAATTATTAATAAACCATTAAAAATTGAATGTGGTATATAAATATACATACATCTGATACTCATTGGATTTGTTATGATACAAATAATGATAAAATATTTGATTTGATTCATTGTTGGTAATATACTAGAAAATTAGATAACTATTTAGGAAAAAATGAACTATATTACAAAACAGAAAGAATACAAAATATTGATGAAGTAATATGTGGTCATTTATGTTTATTTCTTTTAAAATTGCTATGTGAGAATTATAATTTTAATGATATTTTAGATTTAATAAATGGACATTTTTGAAAAGAAGATACATCTAACTGAATAAACTAAACAAACAGTTAATACACTTACATTCATGTTTAAAAAAATTTCCTCAAATGACTTCAATCATCAATATATCCAAAGATAAGTAATGCAATTTAACAATTTCAAAAAGAATGTAATACTTAGAAAAAGAACATGTTACAAAGCATTTTAACACAGTTCAATAATTACGTTAATAATGAAGATTATAACAAGATTGTTTTACATTTAAAGCAAAGAAACGGCATTATCAATAGTATCTAGGAAGAACAAAAGAATAAAATAATCGAAATGCAAAGTAATATCCTTAACACATTAACTATAATTAATTCACTAGAAAGTAAATTTAAAACATTAGTATCATAAATTAATAAATGCTTACACAAGAAAGAAGGTGAAGAATTTGAAATTATGCAAGAAATATAATTGTTAGATTAATTTCAAATTTACTAAATTCTTTAATCTATTTAAATTTTTATATATATAAATGTAAAATCACAGTTAACATTTAGTTCTTAAAGACGATCATATTTATTGTTTATAGGGTAAAAAGTTTACAGAAACACATAATCCACGTAGAATAACTACTAAAAATTGAAGACAATTTGTAAATGTCAAAAGAGCACATACATTAAAAAAATTGTAAATGGTGAAAGTTTAAATGATATTTGTGAAAATATATTTAATGAACTACATAAACCAATTTAAAAAATTTTAAAATAGGAAACGTTGTTTTTTTAGTATAGATGATTTATGGCAAGTTGATTTAGTTGAAATGAATTCAGATAATTAAAAAGGAATTTCAAAAATACACTAAGGTTATAAATATTTTTGACAAAAGCTGATGATTTTTCAAAATATGCATTTGCTGTTACTATTAAAGATAAAAAAGCTAAAAATACAGATGATTTAAAAAAAAATTATAGTCAGAAACCCAAATAATTTACAAATTAATGGTAGTAAAGGATACTATAACAAATAATTTAAAGATTTAATGAAGAAACATAGCATTAATCATTAGTCAAGTTTTTCAGAATTAAAAGCATCAGTTGTTGACGATTTAACACAACACATAAAGAAAAAATTTAGAAAAAAATTTGCTTTACAAAGGAATCATAAATGGCTAAATTCAGTTAAAAATCTAATTGATGAATATAATAACACAAAACATTCTGTAATAAAAATGAAACCAATAGAAGTTACTGACAAAAATTAAAAAATAACTAACTTTGTAATAATTGAAAATGGTAGATTTAAAACAGGGGATAGAATCAGAATTAGTAAACCTAAAGGTTTTCTTGAAAAAGAATATACAGCTAATTGGTTAACAGAAATATTTTATATTATCCAAATGCATATAAATCAAAAGATATAAAACGAAAGTTGTATTATCAAGAACTACAGAATCCTAAATATCCAGATGTATACATAGTTGAAAAAGTATTAAGAAAGAATGGTAATCACATTTATGTTATATGGATAGATTTTGATAATTCACACAACAGTTGCATCAATAAAGATAAAGTAATTTTATAAAAAGTTAGTTTAGTTTAAAATCAATTAGTTATCAAAGAATTACTTTACTATTGGTTAAATAATCAATTCGTTTTTCAACAAACAGTTTTAAAAAGAATAAGTTTAACAAGTATCAACCATTTCCATCATATTTCAAATTTGAACATCTTTTCATCTAATTATTTCAATTTTTACATTAATGCATTGACTTTCATTTTAATTCGATCACCTTTTATTTTAATTACTTCATTGTTTATTTAATTCAATGTCTGTAGCTATTGAATACAAATATATTTTTGTTTTATTTCATATGTGTAAAATGTTTCCATATATACAGAACCACTTTTTGAATAAAAAATTTTGTTAGTTATATATTAAAAATTTTATTAATGTTATATAGAATTAATTTTATTAAATTTATATAGAAAAATTTTTATTATATGTTCACAATTCATATCTATTATTATCATTCAGACATAATGCTTTTTTGTTTACATGAATTGCATATATTTCATGATTTCACTGTATTGTTCTGTACTGTTAAACAAACAATCTTCGCAATCCTCGAAATTTACTTTTTATTTAACAACACATTTCTTAATTCCTTTAGATTTTTTCTTTATAAGCATACATTTTTGCTCTTATACCACAAAACTCTTAAATTACTACTCCATTACATTCATCTTTAATTTTTCCAGCAATATTATATATACTATCTGTTGGATAGTAACTTGTTTCAAAATATTCAACCATGATTTATTTCTTCATAGAAATCTTCAGTTTTAATATTGTAAATATAACTGTCTGTATCTTGATAACATAATTTAATATATTCACCACATTTAGGTTTCATAACTCTATAGTGAAAATCATTTATTAATTCTTCAGATATATCAAGAATGCTTTATCCAACGTAAAGAGTTTTATCAAATATACCTTCAGTTTTATACATATGAATAGCAGCAAATTTTCATTAAATATAGTTCTACATTTAAAGTTCGGTTTAGCTAAAATTTATCACATATTTTACTGTTTGAAATTAATTTTATATATTGTCTGCTTCTTATATTCTTCATGGTTTTACCAAATACAGATTTATTCATTAATATATAGAAATGTTTTGCGAAATTATTTGTAGCTTTTGTTCCTAACATTATATTTAAATAATTGTGATTTTTCAAATTTTTCCAACAATCCATATTATCATGTTGACAAACGCCTTTTCTTATTATTGAATTAACTAATTATCGTTATAATTCTATTTAATATTTTTAATTGATTTTTTGTTATATTTATTGAAAGTTTGTCAAGTGAAGAAGCTATAAATGTAAATGTACCAACAAATCTCATTTATAAATTTTTTGTATCTTTACCAAAACTAATGTGTATATTTTCATTGTTTGGTATTAGTTCTATTTATTTTTATCATAACCAAGTACTTTTACAAAAAGATGTAAATTATGTACATAAACAGGTGAATAATGAGGTTGTTGTAGTTTGAAATTACAATTATTGCACAATGGAGCAATATATTTTCCATGTATATAATCATGATGACGAACTTTTTATTACTATTTGTATAATGATATTTAAAAAATGTACAAAACATAGAAATATTGTGTATTTTGTTTTCTTTAAATGTAAATGGCATCAATTGTTCAGTTTCAGAATAAATTTTTCCAATTTCTTCACCTTCTTGTTTTATACATTCAATAATTTTGTTATGACAATTCGATCCTCTATAAACAACAAGACGTTTATAATTTTCATATATGTATTTTATGTTGTAACAAATTTCACTTGGTTCATGTTTTTGATATTTCATTGTATATGGTTTTTTTGGATTTGGTTCAAATTGGCAATATTTTAAAGAAAACTTTCAAAATCAGCATAAATAACAAATGGAATTTTTTTGTGTATATTGATTACGTTTAATATATACACATGTTCCATTATTTGGCATTCCTACTTTTAATGGTTTTTTAGTTAAACAATTTGGTGTATGATTATCTAATTTTTCTTTACTATTGAAACAAAGTAAACGTAATTGACAAATAAATTTTACTAGATTATTTGACTTGATACAAGTCCAGATAATTTTTTTATCTAACAATAATGTGAATAACCATGTTTCTAGAAATAAAGTAGATGTACATGTTTCTCCTTTTCTACATTTTGTAATTTTTAATGGATACATTTGATATTCTTCATCATCAAATGAATAAACATTGATAGATACATTAATTATATTTTCTACTTTTGGAATACGACCAACAACTACAGTAATTTCAATATTTTAAGGTTTTTCTTAATCAAGATCAAGACCAACATCTTTATATTTTTTTATTCTTTCAGCATTTTTATCTACAGGAAAAAAGCTGATTTTATGGACCATAAAAATTCATTTTTTCACATTGAGACACGATTTTTTATTTTTATTTTTATCTGGTAATTCAATGTAAGATGATCCATTTAGTGGAATGTATTTATTAACTGCTAGTTGCAAGCCAATAATTCTAGTTAATGCCCATACTGATCCTTGTGCTTGAAAGTTAGATATTTTTTAAAAAAATATCTCTTTTACCTCGTTGAAATTTTTAACTAAAATCTTTTTCTGTTTACTTTCTTGTTTCTTCAAGTTTTTCATTTCTTTCATTTATTTGTAGTTTATATTCACAATATAAATTAAAATTTATCTTTAAACCACTATGTACATTCAAATAGTCTTTAAAAATTTTAAAAATTTATGTTTTTACTACAGATACAAAATCATTAGGATCAAGTATTCATTCAGGTGTATATTTCTTACAATATATGGTAACTGTATCAAAAAATTATAACTTACTTCAGATGTATAATTTCTAACAGTGTTTGTATTATTTTCACTTACTTCTGGTGTATAATTTCTAACAATATATGTATCATTTTTCACTTACTTCATGTGTTTAATTTTTAAAAATATTTGAAAGATTTTTAATAATAATCAGATGATTTCTAATAATAAATCTAATTAAAGAAGCTCTACATACATTTGAACACACTCATAAATTATTTATTGCACAAAATTGCACTAAATGACTATTATTGAATAGATGGATGAGAATTAATATTAAATAGATAATTATTAAAAAAGAGAATTAGTTTATTATTCAGTTTAACAATCCATTTGGTTTTAAGCAATTAGCTTTTTGAAATTATTAGTCATTATGTAGACTAACAATCAATTAGTTTTATAATTTATTTAATTAATCATAAGGGATTATTACTTAATAAATAATAAATCATAAGGTTAAAGCTTTCTTATTCTTAATATATTCTAAAGTACGTTTCTTACATTTATTATTATGTTTATCTTTGTGTGAAGGATTCATATAATAACACTTTAAATCTTTGACCTCTTGACAACTTTTATATTCCTTTGTAGATGTATATGTTTCTTAATTTACAACTTCTTCGTTATTTATTGTAGATGTAGATTTTTCTTCATTATTCATTGTTAATAATATTTTTGAATGTTCTTCACCTGGATTTCGTCGCAAATGTTCCTTAAGATAATTAACGACACTTTTTCCACATACACAAGGAATTCGAATTTTATTGTAATTTTTTACATGATATTTATTATACATGGTCTACATATAGTTCTATAACCATCGTTTGTGTATTTTTGTAAAGTAAAATTATCAATTGATTTCTCTTTATTACAATATTTACAAAATTCAGATTTCACAGAAGACTCTTGTTGAACTGGCTCCATTTACATATAGAAAATGTATTAGATTTGTGAAAAAGTATATTTTTATAATTTTTACAATTTAAATATTGAATTAATCATAATCATAATAATATGCTAGTTCACCATAATGTACATCTTCACATTGATCATCAAATATAGCCTAAATATCAATGATTTCAATTTTTTCTGGTAATTTATTTTTGATAATAATTCTACAAAATGGACTGTTTTCTTTTTCCATTTATCAATGCTTTTTTATGAAAAATATGTTTGCAGCTTGTTTTAACAAATTCATTAATATTTCCATTCCTTAAACAAATAGGACAAACAGTATTTTAAGATTGCTCAATTACTTCATAAGTTTCTTTTGGTTTATTTTGCACTTCATTTAGGATCTTCATTTATAAGAAATAATTGTTATTTGATTTATAAAAAAATAACAATTTTCAATGAATCATTTAGTTATAACTCAAAATTACAATTTTTTAAAAATTTGTTGAATGCAAACTACACTTTTATTTTTGTAAAACTAATCTAATAGAATTTTTTTTATAAATGAAAACTACTTTCATCAAGAAGCTCAACAATGTAAATATTTCTAAAGAAATTTAAAAGGTAAGTGAGCTAGAGATAAATGTTTTATATAATATTATTAACTGTGAATATTTAAATACTAGATATGTAGAACAACTTTGTCTAGAACTCAATAACGATTTTCAAGTTATTTTAGCAAACAGATTTTCTAAATTAATTGATGATTTTGATTTTGAAATAAAAAATGACAAATGAAATTGAAATATACAGGAATGAAGAAACGTAATAGTAGAAATAATGAATTTAATGACTTAGAATTCGCAATGTAAAATTTTAATGTGCTTTCGTTTTAACTAATACATTTTATTATCTTACAATCACATTGTAAGTTTTTTATAATTTAGTTTTGTTAACTAATACATTGTAATTGTTTACTTACATCCACAATGTCATTTTTAAAATAATGTAATTTGTTAACTAATAGATTTTAATTAATTTACTTACATTCACAATGCAAAATTTTTAAAAGTAACTTACTTTCTAACTTATTTATTTTATTTTTTTACTTAGGTTCACAATGTAAAATTTTTATAATTTACCTTTGTTAGTTAATACATTTTAATTAATTTACTTACATTCACTATGTGATTTCTTAAAATAATTTACTTTTGTGAACTAATACACATTATTATCTTACAATATTATTGTAAATTAAATAATTAAGTTATAAATCAGTTGTTTATTGTAATTAA
Organism: Schistocerca americana; assembly: GCF_021461395.2. Classification (NCBI taxonomy): domain Eukaryota; kingdom Metazoa; phylum Arthropoda; class Insecta; order Orthoptera; family Acrididae; genus Schistocerca; species Schistocerca americana. The sequence goes on along the minus strand of NC_060121.1, from coordinate 428,188,970 downwards.
TTTAATTATTGTAAATGTATTTAGTTGATGTTTTAAAATCGGTTAAGTTATACTGAATATTAAAAAAATCAGTTAAGTCACATATAAAATACAGAATTTATTTTAATATTGAGCTATTGAGCTGGAACCGGTAAAATTATTCTACTACAGGTGTCGAAAATTTTTTTTGAAAAACTTTTATACTTTGACAGCTGATCTCTATAGATTTTTATTAGCTGAAACAAAATATAGCATTAATTTTTTTGCATCATACATAGTTTTCGAGCAATGTGCTTTTTACTATATAGTATAAAAATCCGATACCATACAGTAAACAGGGAAATCAATGAAATGCTTTGTTACAACATAAGCATGGTTTGTATTTACACTAAGCTACTTAAAACAATGATATGTATTAATAGAGGTTTCACTTGTCAGCTGGAATTGGTTCGTATTTCCTATCTCTTTTTTCATCGAAGCTTCTTGTGTAGCTTTTTCTACGATGAGTCGCTTGCTGAACTCGGTGAAGTTACCAGCAGTAGCCCCCATCATGTTGGTGTTCCAGCAGCCTTGGTAGCGTTTTTCCATCACTTTAATGTCCTAGTCAAAACCTGTCTTTGCTCCTCACTAACATCTCCATATTGTCTGGGAAGTATTCAAGGTGACTGTGCAAAAAGCGAACTTCCAGGCTCATTAAACATCCTAAAGTTTTAAACATATTCTGGGTCTTTTTCATGTCCTAAGAATTTTGTAACGACCTGCTTGACTGATACCCATGCTTCTTTGTCATTTAAGGTCATTGTGGATTCAAAGTTAACATCAGTTTTCTAATGTCAGATCCAACAAATACATCTTCTTTTAGTTTAGCTTCTGAAAGGTGTGGAAACTTTTGGCAGAGATACTTAAAACATGGTCTATCTTTAGGCAAAGCCTTTACAAACTGTTTCACTAGTCCTAACTTAGAGGTGGTAGGAGTACGTTTTTGGATATACAAGGTTTTTGTGTAGAATGTTCTTCTCACCAGGTTTTAAAGACTCCCTTACAGGTCAGTTCTTTCTGCACCAATGTTGATCCCTAGCCCTACTGTACCATTCACACAAGAAACATGGAAATTTGGTAGTCACTTTGCTGACCAAGGAGCATGCATGTTACTTTTAGATCGCCACATATCACCCAACCATGAGCAGAATAGCCTAGTTTATTTAGCACTATTTCTAGGTTTTCGTAGCTTTCTTTCATATGTACAGAATGTCCATCAGGTATAGATGCATACATGTTACCATTGTGTAATAAAGCAGCCTTTAAACTAATTTTGGATGAATCAATAAATATCCTCCAGTGTTCCTTTTTATATTCAATACCAAATTCAGTCATCAGACCGGGAATGTCTGAGCAGGACATAAAATCACCGTCTTGTTGAAAAAACTTGGAAAACTGCTGCTCTCTCTTTTTCTATAGATGTATATGCTGGTTTCAACTGACAATAAGTTCTATTCTTTTAATCTAGAGCCAAGCAATTCAGTTTTTCTTTTGTTAAGCCCAGATCAATAACCAAATCGTTAAGCTCAGTCTGAGTAAACAATTTTGGCTCTAGACTTTCTGTATTACAATGGAATTCATCATCGTCTGGTTCATCTAAATCACAATGTACATCAGAAAATACTTTTGTTGGAATAGAATTTAAATCATCTGGTGGTCCAGGAACTGGCAAGTCTACACTATGCCCTACTGGTCAGATGGCGGATGGAAGGTTAGGGTAGCTTATAACCTTCTTGTTTTTCTAATTACGACCAGTAATATCAACACTGCAAAAGTAGCAATCATCATAATGATTTCTTGGCTCCTTCCATATCACTGGAACAACATATCTAAAGACTTTTTTCTCCTTTTTGGACCATTTTCTCAGATCTTCAGCACACACATAACATACCTTATGCGGCGCCGAAGATTTATCTTGATCACCAAGTTTAGATCCTGCTCTGGTCGCAGGTTCGAATCCTGCCTCGGGTATGGATATGTGTGATGTCCTAAGGTTAGTTAGTTTTAAGTAGTTCTAAGTCTAGGGGACCGATGACCTAAGATGTTAAGTCCCATAGTGCTTAGGGCCATCTGAGCCAAGTTTAGATCCAAAGTATGATAAATAAACCTTTTACACAAAGTCTGTAATGTTTCTTTGGTGTTTTTAATCACAAATTCACCACACATATAACATGTACAGAAAATGGGAAAGTGAGGTTAGGTGGACAGTAAACAAAACACCATCTGTTAACACAAAAATAGAATCGACCTTTTTTGCCAGTAAATGTTTTTCAGCAGTCATCTACATTCATTACATCTCCTTTTTAAATTATTTTAACTATATAAAAGCTGTTAAAATCTTTAAAAACCGGTTAAATTAATACATTTAACTGTAAAATGTGAAGAAATGGTGGGTGTCACTGTTTTTTAAGTATCATATTTGGATTTCCTACCCTAAAAACATAAGAAAAAGGTATATTCAGCAAAGAAGTTTTTCCATAGTTGGCCTGTGTAGTTGAAATTCTAATCATTTACATACCCGCCAATGCTTTGCATGTGCACAAAGTTTCACATACAGACAGCCATACGATCTGGTTCTTAACTTCTTTTGTCGTGCAATGTAAATTTGGAGCCTATCATGATATAGCTCCTTGCGGAATCTGGCAGCTTTGTATCTCAGTGTTAGCAACCTTTTTCAGATAATTTTGAGAAGTGCCAACATTAAAACTTGTAAGTCATTCTACTATTCTTTCAAGATCTTTTGAACATCGTTCAAAAGAGTGTACCATCCCACTTGAAACACTCGCACCCGAGGCAGCCTCCCGTCAAGGAATCTGGAACTCAGCACTGCATAGACACTCAGAGCTAGTATCGATACAGCGCCATAAAAAATTAATACAGTCCTAAACACCTTAGTTGATACCACAGAATTAAATCTCCCCTTTTGTAGACTAATATTGTTTGTTAAATACCTCATTTCAACATTTTAAACTGTTTACGAAATAAAAGAGTTGTTATGTTTCGCATGACTTAGCCTGCACCTGTATCGCTATCATCAGATATTTGACATACATTGCAGGATAAATGTCACCTACAAATTACTCCACACAATGAAATCTGTAATACTCGTTACCATGTTGCTCTTGCATGTTTCTGGACATCACCTTTTATTGGCTAGAACGAATTTCCACTCTGCAGTGGAGAGTACGCCGATCTGACAATTCCTGGCAAATTAAAACAGTGTGCCTCACCGGAACTAATATCTGGGAACTTTGTCGTTCGCGGGAAGATGCTCTGCCGATTGAGCTATCCAGGCACAAGCTATCCAGGTTGCGGCTAAGCTATGTCTCCGCAATATCTCTCTTTCTTCCACGAGTGATAGTCCTGCAAGTTATGTAGGAGACCTTCTGTGATGTTTGGAAGGCAGGAGGAGACATACTGGACGGAGTGGAGCTGTGATGGGCGGTCGAGAGTACGACACCGTGATCGATATCCTTGGCAGCAGGCTCGTAGCATCAGGACAGCCATACCTTCTAGAACTTTCTGCTGTCTCGCACTTTTTCCGCTGGACAGGGCATTACCGTGTGCGAGTCAGTAGTGGATCAGACCCGTTTGAGTGATCTTGTAATGAAACAGCTGCTGTGAGTCTGAAATACAAGACAGTTCCGAATACGGCTCTCTTTCAGCAACCATATGTAAATCTCAGCGGAGAATCGACACAGCCAATCGGTTGTAAATAACTGACCTAGGTTTCGATATAACATTTAAGTGACTGCATAAACTTAAAGTGAAATTAAACATAAAATTTCAGGCTATAGCCCACGTCACTTAGGCTGGCGTTTCTGCGCATACATACAGACAGATAGGAAAGCTTGGAGGGGATGAGGTCTGTACGTGCATGGCAGATGCTGGGTCCACTGCAGCCTTAGTCCGTGAGATGTCAGAGGCGAGAATAGTTGGCAGCTCTGTGAAGACGTCAGGTACAATTGTCTAACTATGAAGTCATTGAAACTGCTTGCAGTAATTGTCACTTACTGCGCTTTGAACTGTATTATGAGCAAAAATGTAATGCACAACAAAATTAACTTTAAACGCAAATCAGAATCATTATATTTGCTTGACAACTGCTTCCACTCAAAGGAATTTTTTTAAAAAATGTGTATAATGTGTTCATGACGGTGCTTTTGACTGTAGTTAGGAGTAATCACTGCACATAAAAAAGAATTATCGGTAGAAAAGACTAACGCAAAAGACTATAGCAAAAATGGTCCGTGTTTTGTCATATTTTTCGCTATCAATGGGCATTGTGAGTGTAAACTAATTATTTCGACATTACAGTGAGCGATCGCGTTTAAATTCCATTGAACAAGCGAACAATTAATCATTTTTGCGATAACTCGAGGGATTGCTGACCGATAACGTAGAAAACCACCGATGCTTCGTAAGGTAAAGTTTTAAGGCATTTTCCAATCCATTCCTTGGAAATGACAGGGATTTATCTGTGGAAATATCAGAGATTTTGACTAGTTGCTCTGGCAGCATTGTAGCCAGTAATTAGAGCACGCAACGCGCCAGGAAAAGCTTAACTTCTCCTTGGGCAATATGTTGAACATTACAGCTTGCATAGGACACAAATTCGTAGGCAATAAAGGCTAGGAAGTTCTCATACTATGTACGCAATTGATAGGTTGATAAACACATTTTTAAACCATAAGTCTTTAAAACTAAGACACATTATTACTTTACTTTGTCCCAAAGTCTCCATCATAAAGCCATCGTCACTGCTATCTGAGTTTGTGTCCGAACCGTCTGATCGTAAATTTATGTTGATAGGTTCAAGCCTTACATCCATCTTCACCTTCCTTTCAACATCTTCTTCCTGCAGCGTTTCAGCATGTCACACAGACTGTGGCAACGCTGAAGGGGAGGATGTCTATTGCTTCATGCACAATCGATTCAGTCTCTACTGTCTTGCACGTTTTTTTTTCTTTTTTGTTTTTTTCTCCAACATAACCTTTAAACATTGCCCAAATTAATTCCATGGGCCTTTTAACCAGGGCACAATATCCGCTTTCCTGGCGTTTGTAATTGGTGTTTCCTCTGTGACAACTGAATGATAACTGGCCTGGTACATTACAGTGACCAGTTTTGAAACAAGGTATGACAAGAACTGTTCAGTGAACCACTTCATGAAACTGATAGCCTTCGTTTCGGAATGACAGTCACTACTGTTTTTCTTACACCTCCTATTGGAACTTTAAAACTACCAGTACCATCACTCATTTCCCAGCAGGTATTCCTGTAATGATTCTGATTCACCCTTGTTTCGTAAAGGTAATACACTGTTGACCTGCCTTCTTCATATTTAAAACCAATGTCTTTTCAAACTCTTTATGTGTTGAAGAGGGACCTTTGAAGCCAATTTTCTCATGCAAATTGTAACAACTTTTCTGATGTCAAGTTATTCAGCATGCACTCGGAGTGCTTTCAAACATAGTTGTCAGACACACCTATTTGTGTTACAGGTTTTTTGCGATTTCGATGCTTTCCAGACGACAGAAAACCAACATTTTTAACATTTATTGCCTCATCTGACACTTTTTCTTTAATCGCACTATAACATTTACCGATATACATTCATAGCCTATTACTACAAGAAAAGAGAGAAACACCGACCGTTGGGCAACAGTGCAGCATGTAAGAGAGAGATTCTCGTCGTCTAGCTGTAACTCGTGGCTAGCCGCTCGGTAAGAGAATGAATCTTATTGGCTGCCAGCAGTTTAATGGAGGGTGATGCGCAGAACGGCTGAAAACTGGGCCGCCTTCCTACATGACGCGGAAATAACATGTAACAGCAACAGATTGCTGTAAGATGAATATGTAGAGTATGAAAAATTAGCGGCGTATAACGAACTTCACATGTAAAGTGATACACAATTTTTCACAAATGTTCCAATATTCACACAAGTTCTCCATTCCACACTCTTCACGTCACTGAACAGCAGGCTTGGTAAATTTATTCTGTCCTGGCAAACAAACACCCACATCCTTCTAATGGTGTGCAAGTGTCTGTCAGTCTGCTTGCAGGGCCTTTCATTGCACGAAATTTGATGACGAAATTGTGGCTTAGTGTTTCCTCACTCCTTCGAGGTTCAATACCTGTATCTGTCATAGAAGCTAGATGCCTCCTCTCAGTATTCATTCCTGTCTTCATTATCTGATTCACTAGAGTCACAGCTTTGTTCTGAAACAGTTCCAGTTTCACTATTGTAAGATGGGTCATTCTTATCTTCGAGATCATTTTCATTCCTACCTTAATCTTCTTCTAGCGCTTTCCTCACAAAGTCCAGAAAATTTGGATGAAACACTGATGAAAGACAATGAGAACTCGAAGCAGTACTAACACTGACAATATATGAAAACACCAACAAAGCCTAAACATTATATATTTAGTTGATAGGTAAATTTTGACCACACAGAAAATAGAAACACTCGCATTGCTGTGGAGTTAAAAACGGCAGTACCCAAACTTTGTAGTTGTGATCTGGAGAAGCGGACGGCTCCGCAATAATTCTAGTTTGTCTGCAGGTCGGTTGTCAACTGCTGGCTGTACTGCGTTTATCATAAGAATAAACCTCACGTAAACAATATACTGTTTGCTGGAACCTGGTTGGATTTAGTTTCACGTGAAGCGGAAACCAATCTGTCTCGAGTAATTCAAGTATGATAATGAGGATACGTTTTATGCTGTGCGTTACGCTTACATCGATTCAATGATGACACGGGACAACAGATTTACTGGCGCACGTGGTATAACTAATCTGCACTGATGCAAACAATTGTAGTAAAGACGTAAAAAGAGACGAGCAGAGAACAATAGAGCTTTGAATGTCATTTAATTTTTAAGCAGAAGGAAAGTGTGGCAAAACTCAGACGGTACACTTGTTAGGTGACCTGACGGAAAACATAACATGCCCTCGATCTTAGCTAACATATTATTGTAATTAAAAACAAGAATAACGAAAATTTCTGACATTAGCAAGGGTAATATTTCTGCTTGAGCTATGCGTGGCGCAAAGCTCACTCCTGATTTCCCATGTAGTTAAATATCGAAACACTGAAGGTATAACAGTCGGTGGTCTGCTTATCTCTCATCTCCTTCCATATCCGATTCTGAAGAATACATTTTAGTACTGCAGTGTTGAAAAAGAGGCGATCAGCAATAGAATCCCAAGCCACCTAAAAGTCAACATTTCCTTCTCTTTTATGACGCACAGTTTTGCAGCCGGCAGCTGCGGCCGAGCGGTTCTAGGCGCTTCAGTCCGGCAACCTCGCTGCTGCTACGGTCGCAGGTTCGAATCCTGCCTCGGGCATGAATGTGTGTGATGTCCTTAGGTTAGTTAGGTGTAAGTAGCTCTAAGTCTAGGGGACTGATGGCCTCAGATGATAAGTCCCATAGTGAGTAGAGCCATTTGAACAGTTTTGCGTTTCGCCATCGTTCGGCAGTGACTTGTCACAAAGCTTCGTGCATTACTTCCAGTACGTTTGGCAGCTTAAATATCCTGTTATTTCTCGCGACATATCCATTAACTTGGCTCTAGATCAGTTTTATTGGGTTCAGATAACGGTGGCATGCTGACAACTGTGAAATTGCAGCATTTGTACAGTGTGCTCGATGCCATGAAAATTATTGTTTTCCATGTTTCTACGACGCTTATCACTCTGGCTCGTGTGAAAATATATCGGTCCTACAAAACAAAGGGTGTATTCAAATAAAGAGTACTTGATTTTGCTCTTTTCTAAAAAAAAAAAATTGATTCTGTGATACTGTCTTATTTGTAGCGATCTTCAACAATCATTTATAAAATATCGGTACTTAAGAATTTATACCTGCAATGAAAACCAGAATTTTGCATGCGATATGTAGTTATAAAGTAGAGGACGCGCATTTTTCTTGACAAATTATGGTTAAGTATGAGTTAATTAAGATATATTTGATGAATTTCATATTGAAATGATCTAGGTATTCAAATCGAAAAAAAATTATACTTCACAACGAGGTTCGAACTGCCGCCATAAGACGCTACTCATTACGCTACAGACATGATAGCAAAATGATTCGATTTTTATTACACAATGTTTCTCGAAAAACGTCAGAGCTGATTTTTCTCTCTAAGCTTGTGGAAAACATTAAGAACAACTTGTTTTTCGCCATTAACAGTACCCGTGCACATGTTTCACTACGAAGCAAAAAGCAGTGTCATCAATTTTCACAGTACGTATAAGTTTAACAGCGAGAGAAGAGCACAAGTAGCGTTTACGAAGACTGTGACTGTACACGATTTTTGAAATAAAAATTACATAGCTAAACTATGATTACGAAAAAACATTGCTGGCTGTTAATACATCAGAATGCCTCTGCTGACCAGTCATAGCGCTTGTGTTTGTTTACATTAGGTCCATTCTTATGATGAACGAAGTATGTGGAACCGCCAACAACAGAATGACCAACAAAGGAAACGGCAGAGGTGTACCGTTTCACTGGTATCGAAAAGGACCCCTCGCAACTCCGTTTGAGGGGTAACTTGGGGGACGCACGTGGAGAGGTCCTCGAAAGATTCTGACACAGTTCATCACCGTACCGCACCTCATTAGTCCAGGCGACAATTCTTCCATCCTAGTAGCGTTCTGCGTCCTGTGCTATGTGGCGAGAAGGTAAGCGCGTAGAACTGCATGCTATAGTGAGGAAACAGATGTTTCTGAATGGTACAGCTCCTCAACGGTTCTGGCGAATGAAACACTGCACTATGGCTTTTAGATCCGCTGTTATATACCGCATTAGTCGATGGTGAAACCTGTCGGCATTATTCTCTTCATCAGATAAGCAACTTATTGTCTGAGAATGACAGCAAAACCGAGTCAAAAAGTTGTACGGCAAAAGATACGAGGGCGTGCTGAAAGTAATGCCTCAGAAATTTTTGACACCTTTAAAGCTTTTTAAAGGAAACCTTATTTTCTTTCTACATGTTTATTCTTAATTTCTGCGTATTTGCAGCCCTCAGCCACTAGAGGGTTCAGAATTGTAGCACGTAACATAGGAGTCTGGGAACCCACCGCGAACACTGTTTCTTAAAGTTTAGGTTTTCAGACACAATTTTGTACAAAACCGATCTTGAAACTTGTGGAAATTCCAAAGAAAGAGTGGAAATTGTGAATCTTCTGTCCTCACGAATCTTTGTTTCGACTGCAGCCACCAAATCATCAGTGATCACAGAGGGCCGGCCTGAGCGTTCTTCGTCATGGACGTTTTGACGGCCATTTTTAAACTCTCTAACCCATTGACGCACTTTACCTTCACTCATTGCATTCAAGCCATAAACTTCTGTTAACTGACGATGAATTTCTGCAGCTGATAGGCTTCTCGCGGTCAAAAAACGTATCACTGACCGTATCTCACACACGGCGGGCGATTCAATAATCGTAAACATTACAAAGTAGCACAACGATGCGTACACGTCAGCTACGAGCTGCAATTTGCATCAGTGTGAACAGGAAGGATGCCGGCAAGTGGCGCGGTGGCTTGTTGCGGCGTCCGCGCGAACTACGGGACTATACGCGCGAACGGCCCTTACTTAAAAAACAACCCTCGTAAGATCAGTGAATCTTAGGTATTTCTTAAGTGACTAGATGTTCATTCATGACTCGACCAATGATACCGATGGTTCAAAGAACCAAGTCGGAGATACAAAACATATAATATTATAAGAACAGTATGTGGTGTGTATGACGCTATCCAAACACATTTCACATATCTATTATGTGTAGATGTGTTGTTTGATTAATTAAGCTGGATGTGAATAAAACGTACATATAATTCAAGTTTACTGGCGAAATGTGATGTTCCTCACAACAATTAGCACATTAGCTGTTACGTCTCCCCGACTGACAACATGATGGTTGATTTTACGAAGCTTGTTTCGTACCTAAGTAAATGACTTGGTACAGTAACGATCGTGGTATCAAATTGTTTAAGTGATGCAACGAGTTTCACTGGATCTTGCATTGTTGCTATGGTATGTCCATAAACAGTTCCAATATATACACTGACAGAAAAAAATCGCTACACCAAGAAGAAGTTATGCGACGTAGATGAAATTTCGTACACATGTTTCGAAGTCTGAAAGATGATGTCTAATCAGAATTAGGGCCAGTCCCACAAGTGTGGCTCTAGTAGTGACATTATGAGAATGCAAATCAAGTTCGCTTTAATTACACACTGTATCGGTCGTGAGCGTTAATTACCTTTGAGATTGGACTTCACGACTTGATGTTAGTCAAGAATGTCTTTAAGGCTACAAAGGCGCCATTATCAACACCTCACTGAGAGGTCTTGCAATGGGCTACAAGAAGCTGGATGTTCCTTCTGCAATACTGCGGAAAGACTTGGCAGGAATGTAGCCACTGTACACGACTGCTTGCAGCGGTGATCATGGGAATGTACGGCCACCAGAAGACAGGGCTCTGTACGGTCACGGGCCATACCGTGTTCAGTGTATGGTACTGGCGCATCGTACTGCATCAGCAGCAGCTGCAGTGGAACAACGAACTATTACAAATGGGTTACTTCAAGGACACCTCCGAACCAGACGCCCTGTAGCTTGCATTCCATTCATCCAAAACCACCACCATGTGTGTCAAACAAGAGGTCATTGGAAGATAGGGTGGATATCTGTTGTGTTTTCCGATGAAATCTGGTTCTATCTTGATGCTAGTAATGGCCGTACGGTGGTCAGAAGGGCCAGTATGGAACAGATAAACTGCAATCCCGACTACAAATCTGTAAGTAAGTCTGGTTATTCGACCTGTTGTGCAGCCATTCATGGACAGCATTCCAGGGAGTGCTCTTCCAAAAGGATAATGCTCGTCCACGTATCACTGTTGTAATGCAGCCTGCTCTACAAAATGTAGACATGTTGTCTTGGCCTGCTTGATCACCAGATCTGTCTCCAGTCGAGTACATTTGGGACATCATCGGATGAAAACTCCAGCGTCATCGACAACCAGCATTTGTCCCTTTATTGACCCACACCAAGTGCAACAGGTATAGAACTCCATCCCAAAAACAGACATCTGGCGCTTGTACACCACGATGTGTGCACGTCTGAATGCTTGCATTCAACATTCTGGCGGTTACACCAATTACTAATGTGCCAGCATTTCATATTTGCAATGGCTTCTATCGTGCATGTATTAACCTGTGATCTTGTAACGTTAATCACTTAAATATGTTACTTAGAGAAACGTACTCCCAAAATTCCATTACTCTATATTAATTATGTTCTGGTGGTGCGAGTTTTTCCCTTTAGTTTATATATACTAATCTCACAAAGGATTAGCAGCTATGTGCTATCAGTGGTAGTTCGCCACACGTGGACTGCGCTTTCCAGCGGTGCCACAATCACAAGAGGGCGATATAAGTATGTGCAAAACAATGTAGAGTTTTATCCCTTCTAAAATGCACTGCTTGAGACAGTGCTATTTCATACACCTCTTTATGTTTCAGGATCCCACGAAACCCACTGATGATGAGACAGAAAAATTAAGCTTGACAGTAGAAAAGGAATCGTCATTTGAATGCATACTGGACACAATTGGCAGCAGAGGAAAATTTCAAATTCGACTGAGTTGTATTTACATTTGTCTCTCTGTACTCTTGTGTACCTCTCCCAGTCATATGTTTATAATGTCTATGGTGGTTCCTGACCATTGGTGTCACGTTCCTGGAAGAGAGTTATCGAATGTTAGCGTCGAAGAATGGAAGAGTCTGACGATACCAAGGTAATTAGGAGGTGTGTGACCGAAAGAGAGAAAAATATTACATGTTTTCAGGTGACTGATTCATGATAATCAAATGGGACAATTTCATTATGTTTCCATTTCTACTTTCTTAGATTCTTAAGTAAAGTGCCTGTAACACAATTCTTCTTTCAGCCTTGATATTATTACAAACTTCCTAATTTTTTGTTTTCGGCAGAAAATTTAATTTTTTGATCTAGTCTGTTTTAATTTGTCAGGAAAAATGGATCGTACAGCAAGTGTTCCATGTACAAAAATACGGAACAAAAAAACGAAACGATATCATGTCAGTATGGATGGGAATTTGATACAACATGGTATTCGCTCACTCTACCAGCCCAGGAGGAGTGGGTCTGTGACCGAGAAATTGTGGTCAGCAATACTCTCGCATTGATCCAAGGCCTCTCCGTCGTCGTTGGTCTGGCAATATGTTACATTGGAGACAGGTATTTCACTTTTTAAGCTTTTACCCATTTACTTAGCAAGCTAAATAAAGTTGGTCGCTTTCGGCTGCCTTTGAAACTTTGTAAATACGGCCCAGCTGAAACTTTCTAAATACGATTCTACTATTGCAACTGAATGAACGTGATGCATCTGTGTCGTTTTACTGGGAAACTATGTAACTTTTAAATTACTATTACAGATTCTGATCTACAATAGCCTTAGCTACCCTACAAAAAAATGTTCAAATGTCTGTGACATCTTATGGGACTTAACTGCTAAGGTCATCAGTCCCTAAGCTTACACACTACTTAACCTAAATTATCCGAAGGACAAACACACACACCCATGCCAGAGGGAGGACTCGAACCTCCGCCGGGACCAGCCGAGCTACCCTACATTTGAACACGAACATATTTATGCGCATTCCTTTTGGGGTGTGTAATACTAATTAATCTAAACTTCATCTGTCTGTAAATGTGACTGACTGTAAGGAATGGTTATCTGTAATACTAACAACTCTTTTGTCATGAAAGAAACATACACAGTGACTAACCGTTGCATAACGAGAACTATTCTCTGTAAGAAAAACGTTGATTACATGACAATTTTACAAATTAATGCTGTTCCTAATTTTCTCAGTAAGTTCGTTTAGGCCCTACAATCTTTTCGTACCTTTGCAATGGATAACCAGAGTCTGCTCTGCCTGTACGCTGTAGCGGTGTTGAGTACTGAATGACATACAGGCGAAATAAATCATTGCGCGGCAAATTACCTTACATTACTGATTCTATTAGGCTGTTTTCGTAAGTTAAACATTTGTTACCTTTCCAGAAACACGCTTCACTCTCCATGCAGTAGTGCAATGCGTGTTGGCGCAGGTTTTACCAGATACAGTTTTCATCTAACAGTGAGGATGAGCTTCAGTCCAATATTTGCAAATTAAAAAAGGAAAGTCTTCTGCAATTATACTGAATCCTCTTAATGAGACAGAAAAAAACACGAGCTAGGATGAACAAGAACTTTTTCTCAGCAATGCCATACACCACAAAAAATACTTTTACACACAGTATTCAAAAATGGTTCAAATGGCTCTGGGCGCTATGGGACTTAACTTCTAAGGTCATCAGTCCCCTAGAACTTAGAACTAATTAAACCTAACTAACCTAAGGACATCACACACATCCATGCCCGAGGCAGGATTCGAACCTGCGACCGTAGCGGTCACGCGGTTCCAGACTGTAGCGCCTAGAACCGCTCGGCCACCTCGGCCGGCACAGAATATTCAAATTACGTCAAATTTTCTCTTTACTTTTTAAAATGAAATACTTTTAACCTACAATGGTGGAAGGAAACCAGTTAAAATACTGAATACATGTTTGATAATTCACTCCGGTTACCAACACATAGACGTCGTTAAACAATATGAAATCTTTTCACTACCATATTTGTTACCTTCTTCCAAAAGTATCGTATCAGAATCATTCTCTATCCTCAATCACATAATGGTGCATCACTAGCAAAAATTCATTTCCTGAACAGCAAATCCGCCATCCAAGCTCCTTACTCTGCCATGACACATCACTCTGGCCGACAACTGCTTACTCGCTCGCCCGAGCTCTACTCAGTAATACTACAACTTCTGGTTGGCAAAGAATACGTATGTGTTCAGACATGCAAAGATGATCATAGATGTAAACATCCAAATAAACTTTAAAGTGTACCAAGTATACTCTCATTTTACATGACATACACAAGGTGATTATAATTAAAGTTTAACTTTCAAAACGCAAGAACACCATTTGTCAGAATGATGTCAAATTGCAACGGAATATTATCGGAGAAGGGGGAAAACGTACGGCAGAAGAAAAGTAAATAATTACAAACTGTAGCAACAGATGGTGCTGTAATTTAATAGTGGTCTACTACAAATGACAAATGAGTTATACAACAATGTCTAAGGTGTACATTTGACGTTAAACAAACTGTACTACTCAGTGTGCATGGGTGTATAGGTGTCATACTGTTAGTTACGTATGTCCATCCACCATGGCAATGTCATATCACATCAGATGGGAAAAATCTGTTTTTAATTGTCCTGAGACCAAAAACCTCATAAAAAGCATCAATCAAAATCAAATCGGATTATAAAATTCCGTGTGATTGGCGCAAAACTTGTTCACTATACTGTCCACCGTTTTTTGCAACAAGTTTAAATCGAGAAACAGTATGTTCCACAACTGATCGAAGTGTTTCCGGGGTCACATTCAGAATGCGTTGTGCAATGCGTGCCTTTAACGCAATCGGAACACTGAACACAACACCTTTCAGATAGCCCCACAGCCAGAAGACACACGGATTAATATCCGGTGATCAGGACTGCGAGGCTTTAGGGAAATGGCGGCTGATAATTCTAGCATTTCCGAAATGGCACTTCAGTTGCTGCTTAACTGGATTTGCAATGTGCGGAAGTGCGCCATCTTGCATAAAAATGACCCCATCCACACATCGACGCTGTCGGAGAGCTGGAATAACGTCGTTGCGCAAAAGACACTCATAGCGCTTACCAGCGACGGTAGAGGTAACAGGACCGGAAGCATCCGTCTCTTAGAAGCAATATGTTCCTATGATGAGGGATGCCGTAAACCCGCACCACACAGTGACCTTTTTAGGATGAAGTGGTACCGGTTGATTTGCGTGTGGTTTTTCCGTTGCTCATATTTGACAATTCTGTGTATTGAAACATACTGTCATATGGAAGTGGGCTTCGTCTGTCCACAAAGTCTTCCTATGGCAATCATTGTCCACTTCCATACAAGCAAGAAATTCTAAAACAAAGGTCTCTCTGGGTGACACGGCAACAGGAAGCAACTCGTGCACGTGAATAATTTTGAACGGATAGCAAAGAAGGATGTTTCGTAGGATTTTACGCACCATGCCACGGGCATGTCCAATGTTCACGCAATTTCCGTGCACTACAATTTTGCACACCATCACTCGTCTCATCCTGCATTGCTGTGGCTACTGTTCCCACTGACGTCCAATCAATTCGTTTCCTCCCTCTACCAGGATGCACAAGAACCCGTCTTTCCGAATTTCCGAATCATTTTCGTCAGACCCAAGGCAGTCATTCGACCAACGCCTTTTCTCAAACCTTTCAGCGTCTGGAACTTCTGCAGAGCGACATGTGCACAGCCATCATTCTTGTAATACAACTTTACACGCAGAGCGAGATCCTGCATTAAGACAGTCATGGCGAACGTCGCAGACGCGAAAGGAGGAAAAACCATGTACCCGGCGTGTTTATACCAACTTCAATGGGTCGTGCGCATGACAGGTGTTTTCATGTAAGTATTCTCACACATACAGCGCCATCAATTTTCACACTATTTTCTTTCTTCTGCCATACGTTTTCCCCCTTGACGTCATTCTGACCAGCGGTTTTATTGCTACAGCGATTTGTAAGTTTAACTTTAGCTATAATCACCCTATAAACTGAGGTGACAAGTCACGGGACAGTGATACGCGCATGTACAGCTTACACAACGCATAAAAGGGCGTTGCACTGGTGGAGCTATCTGTACTCAGGTGATTCACGTCAAAAGATTTCCAACGTGATTATAGCCGCACGAATGGAATTAACAGATTTTGATTGCGGAACGATAGCTGGAGCTAGATCGATGGGGCATTCCACTTATGAAATCAATATGGAATTCAGTACCCCGTGATCCGCAATGTCAAGAGTGTGCCGACAATAGCAAATTTCAGGCATTTCATCTCAACACGTACAACGCAATGGCCGACGGACTTCACTCAATGACCGAGAGCAGCTGCGCTTGCGTACAGGTATCAGTGCTGACAGACAAGCAGCACTGCGTGAAATAACAGCATAAATAAACGAGGGACGTACGATGAACGTATCGGTTAAGATAATGAGGGGAAATTGGGCATTAATGGGCTATGGCAGTGATGACCTTCGTTAACTACGACTTCGCCTGCAGCGTCTCACCTGGGCCCATGACCATATCAGTTGGACTTTAGCGACCGAAAAGTGTGGCCTGGTCAGATGAGTGCAGATTTCAGTTGGTAAGTGCTGATGGTAGGGTTCGAGTGGAGCGCAGTCCCCACGAAGCCATGTACCCAGGCTGATGAACTCTTCTCGGGTTATCAGCCGAGTGGTGGTGGCGTCGTCTTGCCGCAACGTTCCAATAAGTTTCGTACCCATCATCTTCTGGGAAGTTGATATGATGCATTACCAAGGCAAGGTATAAAGACATATTTAGTTTCTACTGGTGCTAAAGAATGGTTGGTTGGTGGTTTTTGCTTACTTTTCATTTTTGCATCTAGTTTGCCAACTATGGTTGGGTCATAAGCATTGTTGTGGGCTATTGTTTTTAAAATGTTTAGTTCCTTGGTTTTTACAGCAGGTT
The DNA here is from genome assembly GCF_021461395.2 of Schistocerca americana. NCBI lineage: Eukaryota > Metazoa > Arthropoda > Insecta > Orthoptera > Acrididae > Schistocerca > Schistocerca americana. The sequence goes on along the minus strand of NC_060121.1, from coordinate 428,172,246 downwards.
CAGAATGAATTTTGTTTACTCAGTTGAGTGTTGATCTGTGGATAAAGAAATGTTGAAAATATCATCTAAAGTAAGGAAAAAGCTCTCAAACCTCATTGCCGAAAAAACCATCAACTACAACCTACCTGATGGAAAACATAATTTTTCTGAGAGTGTAGTAAACACAACAAACAATAATTTCAACAGCACAGATCTAAATTTGCTAAATAAAGGACTAAAATACATTATTTCCACCAAACTTGATGAAAACATTGTCAAAGACATAATAACTGACACTAAGGTAGCCTGCCTATCAGCAAAACTAAATCAAAATGACCAAAATGCTCTTGCACATGAAGCAAATAAAATAATAAAGAAAACATTAAAACAAAAAACTCCCCTATTTTACTCATAATGAGGTTACAACATTCAAACAAATTAATAAAAAATTAGTTGACAATAATGCTCTTGTGGTTAAGGCTGACAAAAGCAATACAACTGTAATTATGTATGAATCAGAGTACATTAATAAAACATTAGATTTTTAAAAAAATAACAACATAACTGAACTAGAATCTGATCCTACCCCAAAATACCAAAACAAAATAAAGAACTGCAACTTCCTCCTAACAATTGCTGAAGCCAAACACTGCATAATAATGAGCCCAACAGCCCCAAAGCTCAGATCATAAACCAAGGTTCATAAACAAGGCCTCCCACTATGCCTAATAGTCAACTCAGTAAACAGTCCTGGATACAAAATGACCAAAAAACTTCATGAAATTCACAGTAAATCCTACACATTTACAAACAATTACTCTGTAAAAGCAGCTGTGAAATAACCCTCAGCGTAAAAGACAACACTATTCCCACAACAGTACAATATACATCCCTCGATATACTGAACCTGTACACAATCATACCTATAACAGAAACACTCCACTTAATCAAAAACAACTTATTGCATCATAAAAAGCTAAGTAACATAGAAATCTATGAACTGATGGATTTGCTCGAGTTAATGTTGTCTCATACATATTTTTACCTTAATCACAAAATCTATATTCAGAAAGACAGTTTAGTAATGGTCAGTAGTTTAGCTGGCATACTAGCTGACATCTATATTAATGATCTGGAAAACAAATTCTTTAAAGATAATCCAATGGAAAAATGCATTCATTTATTATAAACGCTATGTTGATGACACATTGATACTACACAATGGAACAACAATTGAAATAGAAAACTTAGCCAATAAACTAAATAATATACATCCCAAAATACGTTTTACAGCTGAACACCAAACACAACAGGGAATTAATTTTCTTGACTTAAACATAACATGTCACAACACCAAACAAAAATTCTAAATTTACAGGAAACCCACCACAACAAATGTAGTTATAAATAACACATCATGCCACCCAAAACAGCATAAAACAGCATTTTTCAGATCAGCACTCAATCATGTAAACAAAGTTCATGCTGAACCTGATGTAAAAAGCAAGGAACTAAACATTTTAAAAACAATAGACCGCAACAATGCTTCTGACCCAACCATAGTTGACAAACTAAATGCAAAAATGAAAACTAAGCAAAAACCATCAACAAACCTGTCCTCAGCACCAGAAGAAACTAAATAGGTCGGTATGTATTTCCTTGGTAATGTATCATATCAACTTGCAGAACTATTCAAACCACACAAAGTCAAAATCATTTTCCACACAAACAACAAAGTACAAAACAAAATAATTTGCAACATTAAAACAACAAGCCCACTATATCACAAATCAGGTATATACAAATTAACTTGTGCCAGTTGTTCTTGCTGCTACATAGGACAGACAGGAAGAAATTTTGAAATCCGATGCAAAGAGCACACTGACACACTCCATTTAAATAATTTAAATAAATCCACTTTTGCAGCCCATCTACCCCAAAATAATCATTCAGTCACAGATATAAAAACCAACCTCCACATTCTGCACAGTGTAGACAAAGGAATAAAAATGGACCTCTTGGAACGACTAGAAATTTTCATGCATAACAATAAAACACCCCACACCATCTTAAATGAACAAATTGATTTAGCAAATAATCCATTCTTCCAAAATTTTACAGAATCCTTAAATTTGAAAAACTAATAAATACTGTACTCATCCACTCCCATACCCATTTCCTACCTCACTCATACCACACCTAAACACCATCCTCTCAGTCTCTTTTTTACACACACACACACACACACACACACACACACACACACACACAATTTCCCTCTCTCACTCTCTCTCTCTCTCTCTCTCTCTCTCTCTCTCTCTTCCCTCCTCCCTCCCTTCCCCCCTCCCATCCCTCCCTCCCACTCCCCCCCTTCCCCCCCACCCAATATGTATACTATCCTCTTTATTGAGCAATGAGAAACATACCAAACATAACATCACTACCGGAAATATTGTCCTAAACACTTTGTTGTAGATTTTGTAAGTAGCATAAGAGAAAAAAATTGCAGTGAAAAAAACATAATACTAATTTTTTACAGAAAGTATTGTAATAAATATATATTTTACTGCGAATGCCACACAAAACGAAAAATGAGCAAAGAAAATCTCTGCCACTTTTTCGTTTCCATATTTGCCACAGATGCACGACCCCCACAATACTCCAAACTAAATTGTATCATCTGATAATGAATCGCCAGGCGATTCGAAACCGGTCATGAATAAATAAAAAACGAAGAAAAAACGGCGATTGGTTACAGTAATTCCTGAAACCATTAGTAGAAGTGACGGAGTCTTATGACTATATGCTGTAGTACTAACATTTTAAGTCTGATAAGGCCAGTATCTGCCATGTTTTAATTTTAATTTTATATTGTGACATTTCTGAAGAAGGCTACATTATTATAGCCAAAACCTTGATGAAGTTTCTTTGCTTATGCACCTGGAGGCTGAAATTTAATGTAATTATACGTAAGTTGAATATAAATCAGCATTTTTAATTTAAGGCATAAAATGTATTTGCGAGATTTTAATATATGGGACATATGTGTGTCCTGACAAAAATTATGGGGATGCCAGTCACCTGGGCCAAAAAAGGGGAACCCTAATACTCTTCAGAGCACAGCTTTGTGAACATCACTGAAGTAGTTTTCACATGCAGAATAGCTTACGATGGAGGGTCAGGCTTTTGAATCAGGTCATAGAGCGGAAGAAAGATTACAGTTCAACTTGGTATTTATCTTCACAGTTTGCGTAATTGTCAGTTAGCACTTTGAGTATTGGACTTACTGATGGAGCAGGGAAAATTATATATTGTTCACCGCCTGCCTGGGTCTATCTGATTGTTAAAAACCCTTTTTTCCCCAGGAGTGGGTAGGCATTTCAAGTTGAGGTTGAAATTGTGCTGAATACTAAGGTCTAAGATCTCTTGGCACTGGAACAAATGTAATCTTCTAAATCAATACAGTCAACTGATACAGCCATTTATGTCGCAAACTTCGATCCTCACAAACTCATTATAATCTATATGGTACTTCCCATTGGCCTAGTATCATGAAATTTGGCAAGTAGCAAGGTTTTACAGTACACGTAAAGGGAAAAATCCAAAAATTGTTAATTTTAATTATATCACACAAAAAATTTTTCTGTTGTCTTTTGTTACCTGTCTTCGAAGTCAGAATTAAAACATAGTCGAAAGTCATGGAACTTGCTGGGCGAATATCTTGCTAGTATCAATAATGATAACAGGCCAAAATTGTCGAGATTCTTGGGATCAATTAAGTGTCTACATACATAACTAAGTTTATGAAGTCCTACTAGCACCTGACCAACTATATTACTAAAAGTTTAATAAGTGCTGGCACACTGCTGAAGCTGGGGAATGACGCCACAATATACGTTTTTCCTTCTGAATAAATGGGTATTTTGACATACACGGAAGAAGGGGTATCTTCTCTGAATTCGAACAGGTCACCACTGTCCAACTGGCACATCTTTTATTTTTTGCAGTTTCGTTTATTTTATGTTTCTGGATTTCTGATAATCACCCCACAAAATTGAAGTCGTTCACTTGTTGTAGAACAGCTGTCAACAATGTACAAAGAACTACATGAATTAAATTAGAAAAAAGTATTGAAATGTACAGTTATCCTAATAAAAGAAAAACTGTGTTAAAGTAACACAGAACTGTCTCAAAATTAAAAATCACGAGCTGTCACCACTAATTGTGTATCGAAAATTCCAATTATTGTAGTGCCACAGTACGTATTTGATTTTATTTCTCATCCATTAAGTTAATTATTGACTGCAACCAAACTATTATCAGGAATGGTTGTGCTCCTAACTTTCACTTTTATGTAATCACACAATAAGACACACAAATCATGTGAGATAATCCTCTCCAAAATATTTCACCTATTTCAAAAATATGAAAACAAAGCAAACAATATTTGTAGAACACTTTTGATAGAAATTTAATGTGAAAGAACGCAAGTTAACAACAATGCAACAATATCACAACAAATGAAATGTAAAGAAAATAAATATATTCACTTTTACATTCATGTCACCGCAATCATACTGTATTCACGTGCTCTCAATCACACTACAATGATGTAACGTAAAGAACACAAGTTAACGACAGTTTCCCAACAATGCAGCAGTATCACAACAAATGAACTTTCAAGAAAAGAAATACATTAACTTTTACATTCATGTCAGCACAATCATACAGCATTCACATGCTCTCAGTCACACTACACTGATCAGAAAGAACTCAAAAACTACTGACTACCTAAATGCACTGTAGTGATAAATAAATACATATTGTAGTTCTAATGTGCAAATTTCCAGGTGCTATGAGTTAAAATTATCTAATTCTAAGACATTAATTGTGTAAATTGATTTTTTGATTGAATCTTACTGAACCAAGATTGGCTCTTAATTATGATTATAATTAAGGACAGAGGAACAAATTTAGATCGAGATAATTATTTCAAAGGGACAAAAATATAGCTAAAGCTCATTTGAAGAATTATATTCTTAATTAATTTGTGTGAGGTTACTGTGTGGTCAATCCATAAAACTGAGTGGGGCCTAACTGAGGTACAGCAGTTCTGCAGCATACATTCGTGAATGAAATTAGTCATAAATAATCCATCTCCACTTGAGAAGGATAACGATTCCCATACCTACCACACAAGAGGAAAAAATGACCTATATTAACCGTCATATTAAAGCTGTCAGTGGGTCACAAAGGTGTTAAACATGTAGCAATAAAAATGTTTGATCAATTTCCCAATGACATAAAATGTCTGACAGATACCAAAGCAAGTTTTAAATCTACCTTAAAATCATTTCTGCTTGGCAAATCCTTCTATTCCATGGACGAATTTTTATTTACAAATTGGTAATCTCTAAAAAAAGAAACCTAGTTTTCAAGTGTAATTACAGGAGTTGGACTAATAATAATATGTTCATTAATGGTAGCGCTAATCGTGTTTACGTCCTCTAAACTATTTTGCTCCATATCATTTCAATAAAGGAATCGGTCAAATGATCCCAGAACCATTTAACTAACTAATTAACGAAGTAACTGTGGGCTGCCCTGTAAACCCGTTTCCTTCATCAGCTTCTTCCTTCAGTAGATACTTCTCCACAGCTTCTTCAGTTTATTTATCATCCTCTCCTGTTTTTAAATGTGAATCTCCAGCCCTTTTTATCGTAGCATTCAGTTACTTGATTTCCATTTCACTGCCTTCCCTTATTTCCTACCCTACCATATCATGCTGTTTGTAAACCATAAAAGCACAATTATTATTTAAAGGACTAAACAGTTGCGCAATAGCCATGCTATCGTCTGGCACTCCCTTACTTATCTCTTTGTCAGCCACAACACCTTTCATAATAGACTCATTACAAACATATGATCCAGCATCTCCTTCACAACTTTATCCACTACTTTCATCACTACCTGCACCACTATCCTCGTTGCTTCCTTTATTATCTATTACCTTCTTCTTTTTCTATGTTACCTACATGTTACTCTACACTTGCCTCTCTTTCCTCATTTCTTAAGTCCCACACTTCATTTTGTTTTAAACCTTCACGATTGCCACTTAATTCTAGAATACATTCCTTTGTGATCTTTTCTCTTCTGTTGCATTACAGTCCTTATGCACTCTCTTACCCGGGTATTCGTAGCTACTTTCTCTTCTTTCCATGTTATGTCTGCTAGTTTCCACTTACACTGAACACCTACATCTTTTGATAACTTTAGGGTACTGTATCGCAATACATTTGGGTTCTCTATTCTGGACCACTTCACTATGGATCGTTACTGATCTCGTGTCCTCTCTAGAGCCCTGTATTCCCTGACAGTAACTTCCTCTGAACAGTCCCCAGCCTCTGCTGTCTCAACTCCTATAGTTATTTAGGCTCATTTTATTCATATGCCTCACATTATCATGATTTCATTCACTCTGCCTAATATCATATCCATAATTACCTACATCCCATCTGTCAATTTTAGCCACTTATTTTACAATTTTTTTTTAAATACTGGGTAGCATATAACATTCTTTGCCAACTGGTAGTTTCTCCAATAGGCTGCCTACAATATTAGTATTGTAACGCTGGTAACCAGTTTTTAGCTAAAATAATGAGAAGTAGTGAGAATGATACCGTGAATCAGTACATAAATAGCTGTAGACTGATAGCTGTACGTGTGATAACAGTTGGTCAGAATAACATACGCCTAAGGGGATTGTGGGACGAGGCTAGCCGCACTCAGTGGAAAATTGCACTGTACACTTATAACGGCTGTAGTGGTTAGGTCGATGGCGCTGTACCACGGCATAAGTCTTGTTACAGGCAACGTGACTGGGTGCCAGGTATTACTGAAACAAATAAGCCTCAGAGCGGTATAAAAACATCTGAATTTTGAGACAGAAGTCATTGCCTGAGTCCAGTAGCAGCACTACAACACCGAAGGCCACGGCAGGTAGGGAGACGTCTGGGCATCACCAGCAGTAGCCATATGTATGAGTGCTGCCACCAGCACTAAGTTCATAGTGTGTCTTAGTGTCTCACCATCAGCTGCTGTCCAATAGCTGCCGTCTGTTTGCTGCCAGAGGGCAGCAAGCTGAAGACCATGCACTATCATTTCCACATGCCACCATGGTAAATGCGTGCGGAGCCATGGGGCCGTCAGGGTACCGTGCCACCAAGGGAAGCAGGGAGCCGCCGACGTCACAGCTGTGACCTTTAGAGGCCAGTAACGTGTCACAGCGCTTCTGTCTGCAGAAACCACTGCCGATACGTCAGCGCAGACCAAGAACAACAGAGTGACACATGATTGCCTCGCTGGGCTATGACATGTCATATACTGGAATTAAATAATGGCGTTATATATTGTCAACAGAGTCTCCACTGGGCCTTTTGGCCTGTCACGACCATTCACTGACCACCCTGTGTTCGACCGCACTCTTCAATGTCTTTATGTTCATACTGATCCGATGTAGCCCCCCTGATAACGTAATTCATGGAATGATACCAGACAGGCATCGAATCGACGGGCGGGAGAGCTGAGAGGGAGGGGGTCACAATTGGGAATGGTTCCCCACTGGTCAGGCTCTCACTCTGACTCAGTTTATTGAAGATGGTTTTGAGAGGCAGCTTCGGGCAGATTAGTGTTCATTGACCTAACTGAAGCATACAGTTTAAACCTGGGATCTCCTATCTCTAAAAATCAGATGACAAAAAATGACAGATGCGTAAAAAATCTTACTACACTGTTGGTTGAAAGAAGATTCATCGAATCCCAACAAACGAGAAGCAGATGGGGAAATAAGAAGAACGGTTTGCCACAAGGTAGTCTGCTGTCGTCACTGGTGTTTAACATACAACTTATTGGCGAAAAGGCCAAATCTTTTATTTACACAGATGATAGGGCAACTGCACATCAAGAAAAATCTTTTAATGACATTGAAAATGGCCTAAGCGAAGATCTCAGAGTGCTTACAAACTGTCACATATGTAATAATCTAAAATCAAACCCCATGAAAACACAAGAGGTCTTTACCACCTTAACAAACGGGAGGCAGCAAAAGGAGCTCAATATCATCTAGAATGGTACGTGCTTGAACAACTGTCCCCATCCATCCTACCCAGAAGTCACTCTAGACACAACTTGACATGTAGGGTGGAGCAAATAAAAGTGGCCCAGAGAACAGTGTTCCAAGGTGCCAAGAAACACAGCAGGGGAAAGATAATAGTAACCTGACGGTATCAGATGTTGAAAGTACCACCAATTTACTCTTGGCAGTTTTTGGCCCTGGTCATCAAGTTGCTGAAGGCGGATCGAAGCTGGTTTGGTGGAATTGCTGCAATCTAATGTGAAATGCTCTGCTGCAGTTCTTGAAGACTATGGGGGGTTTTGCAGTACACATGGGACTTGGCGGCTCCCCACACAAAGTAATCGCACACTGACAGATCAGATGATCTGGGTGGCCAGCTAGGGCCACCTCCAGATTGTCTGCTAACAATTCTGTCAGGTGTGAAGATTTTGTAAATATGCTCCAAGGTTTGGCCAGATGCATGGACAGTGGCTCCACCCTATTTGGAAGTTACTGTAAGTGTTTTCCTCCTACGTTAACCTGTCACAAATCGTATCCACTCGTCTGGGCCATTTTAATTTGCCCAACAATGTTTAAGATACATATCGAGATAACAAAAGCTAAAATGCAAACACATAATGGCGTACTGAATAAGGTGACATGTGCAAAGTCGGGCACCAATGCGAGTATACTCCGTTCCACATCACTCGCTTTTCGGTTCCTGAGTATGGATGCCCAGTTTGGGGAAGATATCGTCACGATCTCGTGGTCTTAAACGATACCTGCACGAAGATAACTGGTTCCTTGACACATAAAGTAGTGGACCACTTATATTTAGTATAGGGTATTGCCCCACCAAAAGTGAGAAGATCATGCCTGAACTTGAAAGAAAGGAGCAAACAGATGAATGACCAGCGTCACCCGCTACACAAGCATCAAACCATGACCAAAAGGCTTAAATCCAGATGAAACCCAGATGAAGTTTTATATACTCAGTACAACCAACTGAAACTTCCATAAAATCATTGTGGCAAGAAGAAAATCCAGAAGCCCTTTTCACAGAGGAAGCTCTGCTCCAGGGCTCCACCTATACTGGCGACGCTGGAAAACACTGAACCGACTTCATACTGGCGCGGTGTGATCAAAACAACTTATGAGGAGGCAGGGTTACACTGACAGTGACAAATGTGTGTGTGGTGAAAAGCAAACCTTCTAAAATTCCCGTTAGCGCATGCACCCAGAGAGTGTGCTCAAGAGGATCCCCTGAATCATTCTAAGACAGATGTAGCTTACATCAAATTCAGGATGAGCGAAATATGATGTATCTTGTATTTTTGACTATTTATTTCTGATAAACAGGACATAAAATCCCGCCTGAGAGCTGCGATCATTTATATGTTAACAATTGGCAACCAATGCTGTACAATCGCAATAAAGTCAAGAGATCTTCAGTTGACTCTTTTATTAGAGCATGTTACGCGTTTCGGGATTACACCCATGATCAGACATCACAAACTTCAACTCCTTCCTAACCAACCAGGCGCACAGCCTTGAGAACTCAAAGAAAGTGTCCTTTAACATATTAATATAACTGCGACACAAGCAGTCTTGAAGCAGAGCGTATACTCTCATGACTTTATCGCGATTGTACAGCATTGTTTGCCAGTTATTATTTATTTCTGTATTTGACATGTATTTTTTATAGAAACATACCTATTTTGCATTTTAAATTATGTACTTGGCTTTTTTATTTGCTGTATACTTTATGATGCGGTTTGTACATGAATACATAGTAAAAATTAAATGTTCACAGTACTCTTCCATAGACTTTGCTGACTGCCTAATACAACATTGTGTCCATATAAAAGGTTTCTTCACATCCTTTAGCTTCTCCTTCGACCAATACTCCTCTAAGAGTCGCTCTGTAGGGTCTTGAAAATTTCCATATCTTTTTGGTATGTCTGATCCCCACTCAATACTGTATCTCTTTAATAAGGTTCTTGGTTGTCTAAGTTTATACTTTTCTGACAATCTTCAGTGAAGTCACTTCTCAACACATTAATAAAAAATGCTGCAGGTTGAAAACTTTCATTAGGATCGAAGTATAGAATAAAAAAATAATTTTCTCTTACAGAATTAACTTGTGGCTTCATTACCACCTCATTGCACTGAAAATTGCTCTCTAAACTATCCACACGCCCTGGCACTTTGTATGTAGCATCTCCCAACTCCTTAATTTTCTATCCAGATTTACTGGTATGCTCAAGGGTCAGGTGATCGTAGACAAGTCTAATTTCATTTTTTCCTTTCTTGCACTTATTTTCCTGGTCCTCTAGCTCTGTATCCAGATCTCTAATTTTCTCAGTAACTCGTGATTCTAAGTTTGACCGTTTATCACTTAATTTTTAATTCACTTATATTTTTATCTGTCCTTTCTATAAATTCTAATTATTGCTTCTGTACTCATTCTTTCATTAATTAATGAAAGAGATTTTGCTACCTACTTTTGTTTTCAGATCCTTTTTTCAATCATTTATGTGTTATTTCACTTCCTATTTAATCTTCCTCATTTTTTAGAAAGATTCCATTTTATTTTTTTCAGTAAGATAATTTTAGTTAATTTTGTCATGTTTCTGTTTCAGTAAGATCGGTTTTAATTAACTTTATCCCGTGTTTTTAGTAACATTGTATCATCAGTGGTAATTTTCTCATTATTTCTGTTATAGCACTTGAACTGACTTTTCCTTCCACAGACATTGTATCGTCAGTGGTAATTTTCTCATTATTTCTGTTATAGCACTTGAACTGACTTTTCCTTCCACAGACATCAATGTTCGAAAATGTCTACTATCTGTTGCATTTTCAGACACACTACATCGAAACCCTGAGAACTATCATGCGTTTTTTACGTTATTTCAGTTTCTAATTTCATATACTAAATTTTTTCCTGTTGAATTCCTATATTAATTTCGTCATAGCTTTTTGGAATTCACTCCCAAACCTCTATAAGTTCGGGACTGTATAACACTTGTTGGTATGGTGTTAGCAAAGGCGGTTACTACACGTGAAGGCAGCAATTGTATTATACTCTAACAATAAGACCCAGTCCTGTCATGAGATAATCTCCAAGTCTAGTGGAACAGCTCTCTAACAGTGTATAAAGTACTAATGAATTAACTTCAAAATTTCTATTGAAATGTACATTTAATGTAATTGAGAAAGACTGTGTTAAAGTAACACTGAACTGCCTCGAAAATATCATGAGATGTTGTTACCAGCTGTGTGTCAGAAATTCTAATTATTGCATAAAGTGAATTATTGACTGTAATCAAGTTACTATCAGGAATGGTCGTGGCCATGATTTTCATAATTTTGTAAATCACACAACAAGACCCAAAAATCATACAAAATTATCCCCTCTAAAATAGTGCACACAAAAATGTACAAAAAACAAAGCAGACAAATTTTGTAAAACCCTTCTCAAAAATGTAATTTAAATGAGCATTTATTTCTACAACGCTGATCCACAACACCAATTTACTTACAATGCAGCAGTGTCACAGTAAATGAAATGTAGCAGTAAGACCAAACGAAAACAGATTCACTTTCACTGTCAGCACAATCACACTGCATTCATATGCTAATCGTACCACAATGATCAGAAATAATTCGAAATGTGTCGTGTACAAAAGTGCTGCGCAGTAACAAAATGAATCTATCGTAGTTCTACTGTAATAGTTGCCAGGAACAATACTACATAATTACTCTTTATCTACTTCAGAGATAGTAATCATGTAAACTGAGGTTTGACTAAATCTTCAGATAATTAATTACTGAAACAACAATCCCTCAAAACGACGATTGTAATTCATGACAGAGGAACAGATTTTAGTTCAGAATAAAATTTTCCACAAGAACAAAAACTTAGCTGAAATCCATTTGAAACGTTATAAGCTCGATGAAAATGTGTACATATGTGGTCAATCTACAAAACTGAGGTATAGCAGTTTTTCAACACGTTACGTAGGAAGAGGTTGCCAGTGCACCCAGATTGTCATTGAGCAAATGAACTCCCCAGTAATTGTATGGGCGTCGTTTCTTGATATTGCGCATTTACAAACGCTCAGCACTTCATTACACTTCAGTTCGCAGTTCTCGCTAGCCACGTTCCTACTGCCGCGTGACCGAAACGTAACAAACAATTTGTCCAAAGTGCTAGAATCTCCTCTTAATCACAAAATAAGTGCTGTTCATGAATATTTTCAAACATAATAGCTATCAAGGATAAGATGCAAAACGATTCCATGTACACACATTAAACAAAATCTGAGTAAGAGCATTTACAAAAATTTAATTTACATATTACACAGAATACTTAAAGGATTAGCAAACAAATGGCTTGTTAAGTAGCGTCTATACACGGTCGTTACAGCAAAATAGCTCGCAAAAATTAAATAATACCTACAATACGTGTATTGACTTATATTACAAGCTACTTAATTGGGGCCGGCCGGTGTGGCCGAGCGGTTCTAGGCGCTACAGTCTGGAACCGTGCGACCGCTGTGGTCGCAGGTTCGAATCCTGCCTCGGGCATGGGTGTGTGTGATGTCCTTAGGTTAGTTAGGTTTAACTAGTTCTAAGTTCTAGGTGATTGATGACCTCAGAAGTTAAGTCCCATAGTGCTCAGAGCCACATCTAAATGGGATTCCTTTCCGTCTTCATTCATTGGTGAAACATTCCGTGTACTGGTTAGGTCATTTATGTGGTGATAAAAAAGTCTGTTTCAGTTTCCTGTATTGAATCGTAAGACAACGTTACTCCCTGTATCAAATAAGTTCTTCAATATTACAGTTAGAGAACTCTCTGTAAATGCTCTCTTTTCCATCGATACTGTCCCTCTATGTGTTTCATCTATACATTTGAGACGTCATCTGAGCTACTATTGGACTATTTGGAACGACAAAGCTCGTTGATCTTGCTGGAAAGCCTACAGTGAAATACAGAAAGAAGAAAGGAAATGCAGTTAGGGTTGCCAAGTCCTAAAATAGAAAAGCCGGGCTCGGCGTTATATTTAGCCAGACATTTTGCAATAAAAGCCAGACTTCGTATTTTAAATAGAAACAGGCGGTTGGATGTTTCTGATTGTTTATTAATAATCAGTTATGGTGAGCTTTTTGCGAGATCAACCTTAAACGTGCGTAACTAAAAAAAAAAACTGCCTTATAGCGACTTTGCATGGGCTTATGACTCGTTGGCAAAAACACATTTTAATTTTGTGATTTTTTATATGGAGTGTAATGTGTTAAACTCCAGTTGTAAGACTACCCTATGATTTCATAGTATGCCTGTTTATAAATATTTTTTTCGAATTTAAACATAACGGTGCTGCCGCACTGGCTACAACACCAGTTGGCTTTGCTCTGTTGAAGTCACACATTTATACATTACAAAATGCACAAAAATACCGCAGACGTACACTACAAGAAGGGAAATATGGACCAAAGATATACGAATATGCACTTAGAATGAATGAACCTGTATCTTAAACCATCACAAAATAGAACTGGAGAAATAGGAATCTTAATATTTTTTTAGGCATTTGAAACATTGCAGTTATACTAAACAAAGTCTTAATTAAATTTCGTTGTGTCTATTGTAGTAAATCGCTAAATATTTTTCCAACTCGTTCAGAAAGGTCTTCCTTACGTCTGCCAACATACGGCAGATTTCACATTTGGAAAGGTCCAATCTGTTTCACTAAACGTTGCGAAGTGGAGCTTCACTGTTGCAATGCTGCTTGCAAAATAATCCTTAAAAAATTGTATCTGGAAGCATAATGTCTGGTATAATTATACTTCTTTAACTCGCAGATTTAACAGCAGCACGTGTATGTAGATTTTGTAATGTATTAAAATTTTGCTTACGGTTACAATATTTTACATAAAATTAGAAAATCAGGTTACTAACAGATATTACAACGGTTGCAATGTTTGGGCGTTTGATTGAAATTTTTATTTCTTAAGGAGCAAAAAGTGAACACTTAGTTCTGGGTTTCCTGATTATGTGCTACGCTGATCTGTTTTTACAACTAAGACAAGCAGCTAGTGACGGCTGTAGTAGAAATAAATTCGACTTACACACTTTTGTAAGTTTTCTTTTTGTGGTCACTCTTTACCAAGCGTTAGTAAATGTTCACAATGGTTCCCAGCGAAGCACGGCTCACCAGGTAGTAATAACTTCTATATGCATCATTACAATCACGCACAATTACACACATAGTTCAATAGATTCTGTCTAATTATAGATTAAACTGAGAGAAGCCTAATTTTAAACATCACTGATCTAAATCTCTATCTTTCTTGCTTTTTGAGCAGGCCGTCACCAACTTCTGCATCTCAGCGAAGGCACAATCTCTCTTTCCACAGATATTATGGCAAGGCCTCTTAGCCTTTCAACACTCATTAAAGATATCAGATAGTTTTTAATCATCTTTAACTTGGATAATTTATGTTCAACAGGCGTTACTGACATTGATATCCACAAAAATACTGGACAACGTCTAGCAAGTTCTTTCCGGAAATGTACTGAAATATGTGTTGGCAGTGTGGAGAAGCAAAGGGGACAACATATCCAATTTATTTACAAGGTCTCCCCTCGATATTTCGCCTACAACGCCTGTCCCTAAACCCACCATTACCACTTTCCCCACGCGTGTCCTGGTGTAAGCTCATCTATCGGACACGGCATACTGCGCGGACTATAACATTAAAATTCAAGATATATTTTTTTAAAGTGAAAAAGCAACTGCTCGTTAAGTAAGAACAAATTTTTGTAGCAATCATAGAGGGGCCCCCTCAAGCTCGGAGGCCCCCGCGACTGTGGTTCTTGCCGTAACGGTAAACCAGCCCTGCGCTGTGCGTTTAGCTCGTTCGTCCTATGAAGAAGAACATAGGATACAGACACTAGAGCACCTGGTATAACTCCTTATTCCTCGCCCTTACGTCATTAGCTTGGTATAGGCCTCCGTTATGCGTCATCATCGATTAAAAAATCTAACAAAAGCCATACAGGCTGGACTCGTATTTATTTGGCCGGACACGAATGTAGAAAACCTGACACCTGGCACTGTTAAATGCAGCATTGCCATAACACACCGCCAAATTTTCCTTTTCTACGTGTTTGTAAACGCACAGTTCTTCATCTTACAGTTCACATAATACAATCATATTTCTATTATTCGCTCAAGGGTCTGTAAAAAACAGTGACTGTCACGAAAAATATGTGAATTTGCTCTAGAATTTTGTTTAAGAAGGATATTAGACACTAGTCAGCGCATAGCAATGCAGTCATTTATTTGCAGCTTACTGCTTAAAATTTTGTCCACAGGTTTGGCCGACGTACGCAGTATTTTGTCTCCCTTTCGCTGATTTCTGTGTGTCGCAGCCTGAGTGTTCTGGCTGTGTCCATATATCCATTGTTCATCGTATTGTCGGTTCTTGGAACTGCTGCAGATAGTTCGACCACGGAGGCAACTACGGCAATTGGTGAGAGCCGATAATAAAAGAAATAAAACTATAATTCTAGATCTAAGATTCCAGCAAGTATTAATTCACTTCGTAATATATATTTTGAAAGATGTTTTCCCCCTTCTATGTTTGACATGAAAGGCATAGACATTTAAAATCTCTAACAAAACTCTCACAACAGTTAGGTGGTACAAACTACCGGACAGCGAGAAATCACTGGATAATTATGCTTGTTAGTTTTTGGTAAGACTTCTCTTCAAGTGTATTTTTGCATATCCTTTGTCCTTTCCTCGATCCTCTATCATTTGTGTAACTTAATTACTGTATTAATCGTAATGTACACTGATGGAAAAAATTGAAACACCAAAAAAGAAGTAAAGTAGAGTAATGAAATTTCGGAATACAGTTGTGTAGGTAACACAGGTTCTGTAAGCGCGAAATAAGCCATTGAAAATGTGAAATCTTCTTCTTCTTTCCGTGTATATCCGGTTCGGATGTTGGCGATGATGATGGCTATTCTTCTCTTGTTGGTAGCAACACAGATTAGTTCTGTTAAAGACATACTGAACCAGCATCTAAGGCTGTCAAAACAACATATTCGTCTTCTTTTGCTGTTGATTTTCCCTTAAAGCAATTTTTTGTACCAGATCTTGTCTATTTATATTACGCATGATGTGTCCTAGATATTGCAACTTTCGGCATTTCACTATCTTGATTAATCTAGGTGTTGTGTTCATTCTTCTCAAAACTTCTACGTTTGTCACTCTGTGGGTCCAAGGTTTTCTCATGATCCGCCTATAAACCCACAATACAAAGGCCTCCAGCTGCTTCTCCGTGTTTTTATTTAAGGTCCCTATATGTACCCCATATAGGAGGGCAGATTATACATAGCAGTGCAAAAGTCTGATTTTTGTTGTTAGAGTTAGGTTATGGCTTTTGAAGACAGCACTCATTTTCTGAAACACACTTCTTGCTTTCCCGATGAAAATCTTGATTTCTTGCGAGTTATTCCAGTTCTCATTTATTACAGTTTCAAGGTATGTATATTCTTTTACCTTTCCTATAATTCTTTGGTTTATGACTAAGTTTATGCCTATAATAGTTTCCTTACGACCATGAGTTTTGCCTTTGTGGTGTTTAGTTCAAGCCCGTACTAACTGCTAACTCTTTCGGTTCCATCCATTAATGATTGTAATGCTTGAATAGTCTCAGCAAATACAATAGTATGATCAGCGTATCGAATTTTGTCTAATCTTATCCTATTTATCAAAATTCGTCTTCTATTTCTAGGGATTCTCTAAATAAACATATAATACTTAATAGCACAGGTGACAAGATACATCCCTCCCCTACTCCCCTGAGAATATTGACTGCTTCAGTGTGTTCTCCATCAATACGCTCCACTCCTGTTTGATTCCAGTACAGGTTCTTGGTGATTCGCAGATCCCTTTCCTCCATTCCAAATTTCACAAAATCTCCATCAGTTTGTCGTGTTTTACTCTATCAAACGCCTTCTAGCGATCTATCAGGCAAGCAAACACGTTTTTATTTACATCTGTACATATGTGAAACAATACTTGTACACTGAACAAGGCTTCTCTCGTACGCACAGCATTAACACACCCAAGCTGTTTAGGGGCTATCTGTTGGTCATATAATCTATATATGCTTCTGTGTATCACTCTCAAAAACAATTTCGAGATATGGATCACTAAGCTTGCTGTTGTTGTGGTCTTCAGTCCTGAGACTGGTTTAATGCAGCTCTCCATGCTACTCTATCCTGTGCAAGCTTCTTCATCTCCCAGTACCTACTGCAGCGTACATCCTTCTGAATCTGCTTAGTGTATTCATCTCTTGGTCTCCCTCTACGATTTTTATTTTCCACGCTGCCCTCCAGTACTAAATTGGTGATCCCTTGATGCCTCAGAACATGTCCTACCAACCGATCCCATCTTCTAGTCAGGTTGTGCCACAAACTCTTCTTCTCCCCAATTCTGTTCAATACCTCCTCATTAGTTATGTGATCTACCCATCTAATCTTCAGCATTCTTCTGTAGCACCACATTTCGAAAGCTTCTGTTATCTTCTTGTCTAAACTATTTATCGTCCATGTTTCACTTCCATACATGGCTACACGTCATACAAATACTTTCAGAAACGACTTCCTGACACTTAAATCAATACTCGATGTTAGCAAATTTCTCTTTTTCAACAACGCTTTCCTTGCCATTGCCAGTCTATACTTTATATCCTCTCTACTTCGACCATCATCAGTTATTCTGCTCCACAAATAGCAAAACTCCTTTACTACTTTAAGTGTCTCATTTCCTAATCTAATTTCCTCAGCATCATCCGATTTAATTCGACTACATTCCATTATCCTCGTTTTGCTTTCGTTGATGTTCATCTTATACCCTCCTTTCAAGACACTGTCCACTCCGTTCAACTGCTCTTCCAAGTCCTTTGCTGTCTCTGAAGAATTACAATGGCATCGGCGAACCTCAAAGTTTTTATTTCTTCTCCATGGATTTTAATACCTACTTCGAACTTTTCTTTTGTTTCCTTTGATGCTTGCTCAATATACATATTGAATAGCATCGGGGATATGCTACAACCCTGTCTCATTCCATTCCCAGCCACTGCTTCCCTTTCATGTCCCTCGTCTCTTATAACTGTCATCTGCTTTCTGTACAAATTGTAAATAGCCTTTCGCTCCCTGTATTTTACCCGTGCCACCTTCAGAATTTGAAAGAGAGTATTCCAGTCAACATTGTCAAAAGCTTTCTCTAAGTCTATAAATGCGAGAAACGTAGATTTGCCTTTCCTTAATCTGTTTTCTAAGATAAGTCGGAGGATCAGTATTGCCTCACGTGTTCCAACATTTCTACGAATCCAAACTGATCTTCCCCGAGGTCGGCTTCTACCAGTTTTTCCATTCGTCTGTAAAGAATTCGCGTTATTATTTTGCAGATGTGACTTATTAAACTGATAGTTCGGTAATTTTCACATCTGTCAACACCTGCTTTCTTTGGGATTGGAATTATTATATTCTTCTTGAAATCTGAGGGAATTTCGCCTGTCTCATACATCTTGCTCACCAGATGGTAGAGTTTTGTCAGGACTGGCTCTCCCAAGGCCGTCAGTAGTTCTAATGGAATGTTGTCTACTCCCAGGGCCTTGTTTCGACTTAGGCCTTTCAGTGCTCTGTCAAAGTCTTCACGCAGTATCGTATCTCCCATTTCATCTTCATCTACTTCCTCTTCCGTTTCTATAATATTGTCCTCAAGAACATCGCCCCTGTATAGACCCTCTACATACTCCTTCCACCTTTCTGCTTTCCTTTCTTTGCTTAGATCTGGTTCCATCTGGGCTCTTGATATTCATGCAAGTGGTTCTCTTTTCTCCAAAGGTCTCTTTAATTTTCCTTACCCCTAGTGAGATAAACCTCTACATCCTAACATTTGTCCTCTAGGCATGCCTGCTTAGCCATTTTGCACTTCCTGTCGATCTCATTTTTGAGACGTTTGTATTCCTTTTTTCCTGCTTCACTTACTGCATTTTTGTATTTTCTCCTTTCATCAATTAAATTCAGTATCTCTTCTGTTACCCAAGGATTTCTAGTAGACCTCGTCTTTTTACCTACTTGATCCTCTACATCCTTACATTTGTCCTCTAGGCATGCCTGCTTAGCCATTTTGCACTTCCTGTCGATCTCATTTTTGAGATGTTTATATTCCTTTTTGCCTGCTTCACTTACTGCATTTCTGTATTTTCTCCTTTCATCAATTAAATTCAGTATCTCTTCTGTTACCCAAGGATTTCTAGTAGACCTCGTCTTTTTACCTACTTGATCCTCTGCTGCCTTCACTATTTCATTCCTCAAAGCTCCCCATTCTTCTCCTACTGTATTTCTTTCCCCCATTCCTGGCGATCGTTCCCTTATGCTCTCCCTGAAACTCTGTACAACCTCTAGTTCTTTCAATTTATCCAGGTCCCATCTCCTTAAATGTCCACCTTTTTGCAGTTTCTCAGTTTTAATCTACTGTTCATAACCAATAGATTGTGGTCAGAGTCCACATCTGCCCCTGGAAATGTCTTACAATTTAAAATCTGGTTCCTAAATCTCTGTCTTACCATTATATAATCTATCTGAAACCTTCTAGCATCTCCAGGGTTCTTCCATGTATAGAACCGTCTTTCATGATTCTTGAACCAAGTGTTAGCTATGATTAAGTTATGCTCTGTGCAAAATTCTACAGGCGGCTTCCTCTTTGATTTCTTAGCCCCAGTCCATATTCACCTACTACGTTTCCTTCTCTTCCTTTTCCTACTGTCGGATTCCAGTCACCCATGACTATTAAATTTTCGTCTCCCTTCACTACCTGAATAATTTCTTCTATCTCATCATACATTTCATCAATTTCTTCATCATCTGCAGAGCTAGTTGGCATATAAACTTGTGCTACTGTAGTAGGCATGGGCTTCGTGTCTATCTTGGCCACAATAATGCGTTCACTATGCTGTTTATAGTAGCTTACCCGCACTCTTATTTTTTTTATTCATTATTAAACCTACCCCTGCATTACCTCTATTTGATTTTGTATTTATAACCCTGTATTCACCTGACCAAAAGTATTGTTCCTCTTGCCACCGAACTTCACTAATTCCCATTATATCTAACTTTAACCTATGCACTCCCCTTTTTAAATTTTCTAACCTACCTGCCCGATTAAGGGATCTGACATTCCACGCTCCGATCCGTAGAACGCCAGTTTTCTTTCTCCTGATAACGACGTCCTCTTGAGTAGTCCCCGCCCGGAGATCCGAATGGGGGACTATTTTACCTCCGGAATATTTTACCCAAGAGGACGCCGTCATCACTTAACCGTACAGTAAAGCTGCATGGCCTCGGGAAGAATTACGGCCGTAGTTTCCCCTTGCTTTCAGCCGTTCGCACTACCGCAACAGCAAGGCCGTTTTGGTTAGTGTTACAGGGCCAGATCAATCAATCATCCAGACTGTTGCTCCTGCAACTACTGAAAAGGCTGATAAACTCTGCATTGCTTTGCATTTGGCTTTTTGGACAGAGTAATGAACTTCAGCCACGCCATTGGAATGTTTCCAGATACGTGAATCTGATTGAAAATTTGGGTTAATTATATTACATGATTTTCATTCATCAATTTTAAGAACACCACTTATAATTTATCTGGTCCGACAGCCTTTCCGTCCTTCCTCTGCCCGATGGCTGTTTGAGCCTCTACTTCCACAATATCTGTGCCACTGATTTAATTTGTACTTGAATTAAAAGCATATCTAGTGTCATGAAATAAATTTTCTGTACTTTTTCCATGTTTCTTCTTGTCTTCTAATTCCACCATCAAGTTCCCTGCTTCATCCACTAGTTTCCCACTCACACTTTTCCTACATTTCCCTGTTATTTCTTTGAATTTCTTGTGTACATTAAAATTACCGTATTTACTTTGATAAACGCCGATTTCATCGTATTTCTCCACCTTCTAAAAGGTTTCTAATTTGTAACAGCAACCAGCCCCAAATATGATTTTAGAAGTGTATTTAAAACAAATAATTACGGTTTTAGGATTTATTACAAATACATCTTCAGATGGTTCATAGTGATTTTCTTGCTTTTTCTGCTGCGGCCTCGTTGTACAGTAGACATTGATTTTTGTGCACCAAGACAAACAAAAAGCGCCGCGCGGTGTGGCAGCGTGGTTTGACGCGCATGTCACGGATTGCGTGGCCCCTCTCGCCGGATGTTCGAGTCCTCCCTCGGGCATGGGTGTGCGTGTTGTTCATAGCATTAAGTTAGTTTAAATAGTGTGTAAGTCTAGGGACCGAGGACCTCAGCAGTTTGGTACCTTACGAATTCACACACATCTGAACATTGAACAAAAAAACGTTTCTCGTTCAAAATTTGGTAAACTCAACAGATTTTTTTTTCTTTTTGACCTTCTCAGAAACATAAATGGAATGACTTTAAAGTTATTAAAACATGAAGTGGTGACTTACATGATATTTATTTCTGTGCGACAAATTGGTTGTATATTAGTGTTAAACATTTTGAAGATGACATATTTTATCACGTGCCCATGTGAGTGTAACACGATGATAAGCGAAAGAGTACCGTTTCATCAGTAAACTGAGTGTTGTTCGATCTCTGTACTAACTTCACTGACGAGACTAATCGTTTCCTGCATGAAGCTACTGCCTGCTTCCCTGAATCTATTACTTTGTACCTCTTTTACAACTGACATCTAAGTTACTCTTGAAAGCAAGCAGTTTCCGCCACACTGTAATTTAACTAAATGAAACTGGGATGTTGTCTCTTTAGAACAGATTTGAACGACCATAAAACGTACCGCATTTCTCATGTCAAGTTAATCGACCTCTGTATACTGATAGATAAGCTTTTTCTGATATTGCACTGCCTTACACTTCCTGGTTTCTACATGAACAATGCAAGTACGAACACATACTCGTTCACACAATCAAGCTATACCTACAGATTTAGTGGGTATTTACTAAATGGATGCGTGTGTCTATGATCTTGGTTTTATTTTAAAGCTATATGTGAAATATGGAGATACCTGCCTAATATTTTAATTTACTACTTACTTTGCAGTTCATTTTAAACGAATATTATAACATATTCCTGTTGTATTTTAATTTACTGCTGACTCTGTGGTTAATTCTAAATAAATATTTTACCGTTTTCCTATAGCGTTGGCGATAAACAAACTGGTAACATCTGAATAGTAAAAATTAGTAACAACAATTTGACTGCGCAGTTTTATACTAACATGGTACAAATCCAGCAGCAAGCGTAACTAAATAATGTCTCCACTGCCACACGCAAACTTATTCGTTGTCTAATGTTAAAATGCTCTGTATATCAAAATGTCACTTCACTGAATTGCTTTTCTTTATTCAGTTGATTTATCCTATTGCATGGTGCGCAATAATAATCGACGTATGTACTGGGCTGCTATGAGTGATTCATTCATTTTCATAGTTCCGTATTTTCCAAAGTGTTCCATTTACAGATATGACAGATGCATGGATATACCCATAAACTCACCAGGTTTGCATTTGGCAGTTTTAAATGTTCTGCGAGTGCCCCTCTGGTTTCATGACGCACGTCCGAGCGGTAGTCAAGTCCGTTTCATACATTATATGTCAACACAGTAAACGGTCATCACAAAAACATTGAAGCGTTCTGTGAGCTGTTCCAGTATTCTTGACAGTGGTGGTACGTAAACGCGGCCCTTAAGGTAATGGAAAAAGTCACAACGCGTTGGGCAGGCGCCTTGGGGGGGGGGGGGGGGGGGAGACAGGAGTAGAGCCAGATCATCGTCATCTTCACAACTATGCCCAATCCAGCGATGCGGAGGTTCGTCGTTACAGTAGCGACGAACATCGATGCTCCATTGAGAGGTGCCCCATCTTGTTGGAGGATGGAATCACCAGTCAGTGTGGAAACAACCACGACTGCAGCACATCAAGGGAGGAGGTCTTCTAACAGAAGGAAAACGGCCTATACAGCTTCACCTGTGACACTACACAAAAACATTAACCTACGAGAAACTTCGTTCATGCACCACAATTTCATGAGAACGTTCAGTGTCCCACACTCTCATATTGTGGAGATTAATTTTCCAGATAAATGAAAGGTTGCGTGGACGATGAATTTCAACCTGGGCGCGAAATGTTCACCATCTTCCTTTGTCGCCATTTTGTCAAGGCGCTGCAATCGCAACGCTATTTGGCACAATGTAAGCTCGGTGAGTTTATGGTTCTAACCCCACATCAGTCATATTTGGACACGTACTGCTCTGGAAGTAAAGAACTTTGAAAACAAATGAATCATTTATAGTAGCCCTGTATAGCTCATGCATAAGCAGCCTGTGCGCAATGGTAAAAATTATGTAAGCGGTCTATCGAGAAACTGACATATCCTGTCTAGGTGGATCTCAGCGGCCTGTTCGCCAAAATGCAGCTATATGGGACTTTGCCAAATGACTAAGAGTTACTACTCGAAAACGATCAGAATCCAGTGTGGTCAAAGAAACACCAAGAACAGAAGATTGATTACCATGATACTTCTAGTAAAACTGCATTTAGAGTGATTTTAATGCTGCTTCACTATGTTAAAGGTAACAGCATGTATGCAAACTTCCGATATTGTTCACTATTAGCCCAATAATGTGTACATTTAATGATACCTCAGTATCACTGAAGTGACAAGTGGAATACGTTTCACTTATTTCAGCTAGTTCTTTCATGGTGTTGCCATTTCCCAAGCAGTAGTATATGTGTTTCGTATATAGCTAACAGGTTGCACATTGTGGGTTATTCACACTCGACAAGCATCTAGGATTTTTCCATTTTCTCACCAATTAACTTTCGTATAAATTATGAACCAAATGTGATCCAACATATTACATATGTTATGCATATCTCTGTGTAAAACATGCAAGTTCATACAGCGTTGCGATTGGATTTTAAATCCTAGTTTTCCTTTCTCCATTTACCTATGTACTTATGTCACAATAACCGGAGTTATTGTGCTTGATAGATACAGAGAGACAATACAACAGTTATTCATATAAACGAGTTACGACACGAAGAGCTCTCATACCACACCTAGACCAAAATTTTATCTTTCAAACCGACTGACACAACTTT
Source organism: Schistocerca americana (assembly GCF_021461395.2). Lineage (NCBI taxonomy): Eukaryota > Metazoa > Arthropoda > Insecta > Orthoptera > Acrididae > Schistocerca > Schistocerca americana. Next base: position 428,147,919 of record NC_060121.1, on the reverse strand, counting down.
TGCATTCCAGGACTTGAACTGACAGATATCATGCATCGCTCCACTATCAACTTCCAGTTCACTGTAATGTACTGCGTGGGTTCAATGGTGAGTCCCCTAATTGCTTGGGCCACAAGGAACTGGATGATATTTATGCTGGCCTCATCAGTACCATGCTTCCTTTTGTTCTCATGTCAAAGGTTCGTTCTCTTACGTATTATATATATTTTTTAAATTTAATAGATCAGAGTGTCAATACTGTGTGCCACACTGCTTAATCTTAAACGCACTTACGAAATGATAAGGTTGGTGCATAAGTTCGTAGCGTTTTTCCCTGAGTTTAATAACCATAACAGATAAACGTAACATAGAGTTTAGTCATCAATAATATATTTTTCTTCACTGTTTACTACAGTCTGTCTACGCTGGCGCAAGATCAGGTGAATAAGGTTGGTTCAGAATGACTTCCAAACTCAACTCCAGTATATTATTTTTTGTCAGTGCAGCAGGATGCGGGTGGGTGTTATCGTGGACCAGCATCACTACAAGCAGTCTTTCTGGTCGTTGTTCTAGGACTGCCTGTGCAAGACATCTCAGTTGTTGACAACAAATGTCAGCAGTGATGGTTACATCTCGGGGAATCAGTGCACCACACCATCGCTATTCCATCAGATGCATAACATTATCTTTTGTGGATACACGCAGGTCTTTGGAAGAATTGCTGCTTTCTTTTTGTCTCAATCATTCCTTTCATCTCCTTATGTTACCATCAAGAAATCATTCCCGTCAGCATTAACGATACAGGATGGGATGGTTCACGAGCCAATTGATGAAGAGCAAGCAGAGATGCACATATGGCTTGGAGCATGCGGTACTCGTTCACCCGATTTTCGAACTTGTCCCAACTAATGCAAACGTCGCACGATGGCGGAATTATCACAGTACATCACTTTTGCCAGTTCTCAAGTACTCTGACATGGATCACTACGGATTAATGCGCTTTAACGATCTTCATGAAACCCCAAAGGTCTTCCTGAACCCCAAAGGTCTCGCCACAGAATTGACATGCCCCAGCAACTGACTCTGCCATGTGGAGAGAATATTTACAAGATGCAAGGAGCTGCATTGATATTTTACTTAGTCTCGAACCTGAACAGCAGTCGATGTCATCCCTACATACAGGAGTTGGGTCCCAGTTAATTACGACTGAAGAAGATAGACAAGATTCAATACTAACGAAACAGATTACACTTTGACAGTGAGATGTATTCTATCGAAATTCACCAACATAGAGCCGATAGCAGCTTTCGCTGCTGCTTTAATACCGACTACACTAGACCCTCGCTAATCCGGCTATTCCTTGCACATATGGGTGCCGGATTAACGGAACTGGCGGGTTATGAAGAGCGTCTGAAATTTACACACATCAAAAAAAGTTTTGCATCACCTCGGTTCCGAGAGTTACGGAACATGTACTGAACATTGGAATAGAGATCAACATAAACATTATTTCCGCCATTCTTATTGCTCATGAAAACAACACATTGTTGTACCACCATACAGCGGGACCTTCAGAGATGGTGGACCAGATTGCTGTACACATCAGTACCTCTACTACCCAGTAGCACGTCCTCTTGCATTGATGCATGGCTGTATTCGTCGTGGTATACCATCCACAATTTCATGAGGGCATTGTTGGTCCAGATTGTCCCACTCCTCAACGGCGATTCGGCGTAGAGTGGTTTGTGGGTCACGTCGTCCATAAACAGCCCTTTTCAATCTATCCAAGGCACGTTCTATAGGGTTCATATCTGGAGAACATTCTGGCCATTGTAGTCGAGCGATGTCGATGTCTTGAAGGAAGTCATTCACAAGATGTGCACGATGGGGGCGCGAATTTTCGTCCATGAACACGAATGCCTCGCCAATATGCTGCCGATATCGTTGCACTGTCCCTCGGACGTTGGCATTCACGCATCGTACAGCCGTTATGGCGCCTTCCATGGCCACCAGTGGCGTACGTTGGCCCCACATAATGCCACCCAAAAACAGCAGGGAGCCTCCACCTTGCTGCACGCGCTGGACAGTAATGCGTTGAGCCTGACCAGGTTGCGTCCAAAAACGTCTCCGACGATTGTCTTGTTGAAGGCACATGCAACACTAATCGGTGAAGGGAACGTGATGCCTATTCTGAGCGGTCCATTCGGCATGATGTTGCGCCTATTTCTACCGCACTGCATGGTGTCGTTGTTGCAAAGATGGACCTCGCTATGGACGTTGGGAGTGAAGTTGCGCTTCATGCAGCCCATTGCGCACAGTTTGAGTCGTAACACGACTCCTGTGGTTACACGAAAAGCATAATTCAACATGGTGGTGTTGCTGTCAGGGTTCCTCCGAGCCATAATCCGTAGGTGGCGGTCATCCACTGCAGTAGTAGCCCTAGGGCGCCTGAGCGAGGCATGTCATCGACAGTTCCTGTCTCTCCGTATCCCCTCCATGTCTGAATAATATCGCTTTGGTTCACTCCGAGACACCTGGACACTTCCCTTGTTGAGAGGCCTTCCGGGTACAAAGTAGCAATGCGGACGAGATCGAACCGTGGTATTGACCGTCTAGGCATGTTCGAACTACAGACAACACGAGCCGTGTACCTCCTTCCTGGTGGAATGACTGGAACTGATCGGCTGTCGAACCCCATCCGTCTAATAGGCGCTGCTCATGCATGATTGTTTACGCCTTTGGGCAGGTTTAGTGACATTTCTGAACAGTCAAAGGAACTTTGTCTGTGATACAACATCCACAGTCAACGTCTATTTTCAGGAGTTCTGGGAAACGGAGTGATGCGAAACTTTTTTTGATGTGTGTGTATTAAAAATATAGCGGATATACTTTATTAAATCCAAAGAGACATACATTTTCAGAAGCTGATTATTTTTGTTTAGATTCCTTTAATGTTATATGTAATTACGTTAGAGAAGACGAAAAATTCGTCGAACATTGTACCCAGCATCAATGGCCTTCTGCGAAGAACCTCGCTTCAGCGTGTCTCAAACTTCGACGTTTTGCTTCGTGTCTAGTGAAATGTGTTTCCTTTTAGAAGAATGACACTGAAATGTAAAAATGCCACAATTTCAAATGCGTATAGCATTGTTTAAAACTGTAGTTCACTAACATCACTGCTGTGCACGATAATCCATTGTTGTGCACCATTTTGGACGTGGGCCTGATTACTGAGAGGCCAGACTACAAAGGGCCATATTAGCGACAGTTTAGTGTATTAAGTCAGTGCATTAGTTCGTAGGGTACATATTTCCAATTCAGTGATTGGATCTAGTAATTTCTCGGAGAGCAATCTGACTCTTAACAGGTCTGTGATTCATAGTGTCGAAATTGTGAATTTGGAAAAAACATTTCGGTCGTACTGGAAACATCAGTGAAATGAATTTCAGAACTGGTTGATTTTCCAGAGCAATCACATCCCATTTCAGCAAGGAACTACAGATGTGGTTTTCTCACGAGTGCTTGTGAGTGAACTATTGATTTCACTTTTTGATCTGAAGATGACCGGTGACGACCGAAGCCTACATTTCTTGTTGAAATTATATATGGTTGTATCGAAAAATTAACCACTTTTCTGAAAAAAATGCAATTGTTAAGCTAGTCTCACAGGTCACTACGGATCTGGTGACTCTTGTGAAAAACTACGTCACTAATAAAGTAGTGTATAGAGTTAAACCTGGTCCCCCGGTAAAAACTTCTTCACTTGCAAAAGTGCAATATTCGTATATTGAGATTGCTAGTAGCACCAACTGTTTCCTGGGGCACAAGAACCGCACCATGGCCATGCCCTCACAACTTCGGGCTGTAGACAGAAAAGTGGATTATTACCCACTTGACAGTTTGTAGCAACCTAACAAATTTCGCCTGGAGTCAGCTGTCCCTCTAAAGATTACTCTGAAGCAGAATTAAGTTGTTTCACGAGTGCCTCCTGTTTTCTTTTCTTTATTTCACTGTTATTAGAACGTTTTAGACCTGTCTTGTGCGTTCAAATCTGAAGTAGCACATACTGCAAACTAAGTCGAAACTCGGCGCGATGTCTGATGGGAGGGACCGTAAAGGCATTTCCCATGTACGATCGTTCCCATCAGCCACTGCGAAAAATGTCAACGTAGTTGGCGCAGGCAGTAAGTTACGCCTGCTGGTCTAGACAATGCACAGCCTGATAAAAAAAGTGCAGCACCCAAAAGACGTCGTCGGATGTCGGTATACACACTATCGGTGGATATGTAGAGTTGCAATTCTCTGTGACATATAGAAGTCCCACCAGACTACATTAGTGTCCTCGTGCTCAGTGTTGTAACCAGCCCGCTTAGGCTACAAAACAGCTCAACAGCATCACATGTTGACCAGTCAATGTGAAGGACATAGAGGTGCTATGTACTTGTCTGAGACAGAGTTATCAGCAACTGACAAAGTTTGAAAAGGGCATCATTGTGAGTGTCTATTTGGCCAGCTGTTCGAATTGTGCCATATCCAAATCTGTGTGGCATTAGAACGTAAAAGCGACCCGAGGTTGGGCTTAATGGACCCGTAAGGCAGGCATACTTGTCGTCGTTACCGATCGACCATGTCTGATCACCACAAGGGAGGATCGCTGTACTGCATATCATGCACAGCGTAACAGCTTCATATCTGCCCTCCGAGGGCAAGTAATGGACACCCTACAGCAGTCGGACTAGGGAATTACCGTCCCATGAGTAGGTTGCCGTTCAAAACGCAACACAGATGGCTACATCTGGAGTAATGTCGTGGTTGGGAAGTGTGGGTTGCTAATGAATAGAGCCGCATTGTGATCAGCAGTGAATCTTTGTTCTGAAATATCCTGGATGACAATTGTCAGCAAGTATGGCGGCGACTTGGGGAGAGGTCCGATTCTTCCAATGTCTCGAAGACAAAATGGTTCAAATGGCTCTGAGCACTATGGGACTCAACTGCTGAGGTCATTAGTCCCCTAGAACTTAGAACTAGTTAAACCTAACTAACCTAAGGACATCACAAACATCCATGCCTCAGGCAGGATTCGAACCTGCGACCGTAGCGGTCTTGCGGTTCCAGACTGCAGCGCCTTTAACCGCACGGCCACTTCGGCCGGCTGTCTCGAAGAGGCACAGCCATGTTACTCCCGTTGTCATGATGTGGGGATTCATTTTGTTTCCTCATCGCCTTCTGGGTGCTTCACATTTTCTGTCAGCCAGTGTATAATTGTCAGATACCTTACTTCTACAAGGACCAAGCAAATCAGCTGCCATCGCCGACTGCCTTGAATGTAATCAAGAAATTAAACACAGCGAGAGAGTACCGTGGTACGAAAGGCAGTGTTTCTAAGACTGCATACTAAAGAAGACTGTCAGGCTTTGAGTCCGGCATTAAATTTACCCTCTAAGAAATATTAAAAAAAGGACGCGACATTTAGGAGTTATGCAAGTACCGACAAAAAATGTAAAATTGTAAACTTTGGCGACCGATGGATGACTGTGTGATGCTAGGCTGGCTACAGCTGGCAGGGATAGTGAAAATGGGGTCTTGTAGATACGAGGGCACAATTTCTTTGTGAATTGCATTCCATGAACTCTGTTGAACAGTAACTGCGTCTCGCAGACAGGCACGTGAACGATATAGCAGATGTCAGCATTTGAGAGAGGACGTGTAGTTGCCGGCCGGAGTGGCCGAGCCGTTCTAGGAGCTACAATTTGGAACCGCGCGACCGCTACGGTCGCAGGTTCGAATACTGCGTCGGGCATGGACGTGTGTGATGTCCTTAGGTTAGTTAGGTTTAAGTAGTTCTAAGTTCTAGGGGACTGATGACCTCAGATGTTAAGTCCCATAGTGCTCAGAACCATTTTTTTTTACGTGTAGTTTGGGTGAAAGAAGCCAACTGGGGTAATCGGGGAATCGTGAGACATTTGAATAGGAGCGATGTCACTACTCCACGATGTTGACAGGAACGGGTGAACGACGGCTGAACACAGCGTCAAGAAGGAAGCGGTCGACTTAGACAGATGACAGAACGTGAGAACCGTGCAATCGTCAGACTGTCAAGAGTCCCGGATTGATCATTATCGTCAATTCGATGTGCAAGTGGTGCTTCAGTGATCACAAGGACCATTAATAAGCGGCTCACAAAAAGGAGGCTGAGCTCAACGGCGACCCTTGCGCCGACTACCATTGATCTCTGCACGCCAACAAGCCCGTTTACAGTGGTGTCGGGCACATGCTGCCTAGAATCACACTGACTGGAACAGAATTGTCTTTGGAGATAAGTCCTGCTTCCAGCTGAGCCCCGATGACCAGCGAAGACGTGACTGGAGACATCCCGGACAGCCGCGAGATACCTGCCCAAATGTCGCCCCTCATAAGGCACGGCAGCTAGGAGTGATGATGTGGGGTGCCATTTCATTTCATAGCTAGACGCCTTTGGCTGTCACCTGCGGCACTCTTACGGCACATTGGCATGTCGATGCTATTCTATGGCCCGTTTCGTTGCCTTCCATGGCAAGCCACCCTGAGCTCATATTTCAGAAAGCTAATACTCGTCCACAGATGGCGAGAGTTGCTACTGCTTGTCTTCGTGTTTGCCAAAACCCTACCTTGGTCAGCAAGGTCGCCAGATCTCTTCCAAACTGGAAATTTTTGAGGCATTATGGGCAGTGCCCTCCAACCATCTCGGGATTTTAACGATCTAACGAGCCAGTTGGAGAGAATTTGGCATGATAGCCCCCAAGAGGATATCCAACAACACTATCAATCAATTGCAAGCCGAATAGCAGCCTGACAGCGTAAGGTTCAAATGGCTCTGAGCACCTATGGGACTTAACATCTGAGGTCATCAGTCCCCTAGAACTTAGAACTACTTAAACCTAACTAACCTAAGGACATCACACACATCCATGCCCGAGACAGGATTCGAACCTGCGACCGTAGCGGTCGCGCGGTTCCAGGCTGAAGCGCCTAGAACGGCTCGGCCACTCCGGCCGGCGACAACGTAAAGGCCAGAGGTGGACCAACGCGTTTTGCGAAGCTCTTTCTCTTCAATGATCCATCCATTTTCTTCTGAAATTGTGACCATTTGTTTGTCTGTACGAGAACATCACATCTACCGATTTCCATACGTCCTGTTTTTGTTTTTTTAGTCTGCAGCCACCTTATCCACTTGAGATGGAAAACGCTGAGAGAATTTGCGTTCTATCGGATAGCTGTGTGCGGAATACAAATGGTCATATAATGCTGTAGAGGGCGCCGGGAGCACAGTTTAGTTATAAATAGCGGCACGTTTAAGCGACACTAGTTCTCAGTCTGTTGGGAGTCCAAGCAGCGTAGCCGTAGAAACACGGTTCGCAGCATCTGCAGAAGGTGATTTGGCGGGTTGTCGAATATTGTGCACAAAAATGGAATTAACAACTTGGCTGAACACCCGAAATCACACGGTTTTCTTTACAAGTCTTAGAACAATGCAATGAAATCCATGCCATAGGACATCTACATCCTCCTAACCATTCCGCAGTTCATACTTAAGTTCATGAACCTCCAGTTTCATTCAGAGAGGCACCACGTCGTCGAACAACTTTCACTCTGTTTCTCGACCATTCCACTCTCGAACAGAGCGCAGGAAAATCGAACACTTAAATCGTTCCCTGCGAAATCTTAGTTGGGTTGGGTTGTTTGGGGGAAGAGACCAAACAGCGAGGTCATCGGATACACACACACACACACAAAAAGAAATGGCTCTGAGCACTATGGGACTTAACTTCTGAGGTCATCAGTCCCCTAGAACTTAGAACTACTTAAACCTAACTAACCTAAGGACATCACACACATCCATGCCCGAGGCAGGATTCGAACCTGCGACCGTAGCAGTCGCGCGGTTCCGGACTGAGCGCCTCAACCGCGGGACCACCGCGGCCGGCACACACACACACACACACACACACACACACACACACACACACACACACACACACACACATTACTACATTGGTTTTGTGGACAGGAAAATAAGATTCTTGGGGGAAAAAAAGTGTGTCCGATGAAATTGTGTGAGAGGCGGGGTGTAACAGGAACGCCAATATCTGTCGTGTCAAGTGCCACACTGGAGCCGTCCCACTACATGCTAAACGATGTTCATCAGTGTCCATTGTTGCACAGCTTAAACATAGGGTGATCGCTATTCCACGTGCCGAAGGGATGGACATGACTTCGTCCACTCCTATTCCGTCCCTGGTGAGGATCGCCACACCCCATCCACTCTCATCGTGCACTGAATAACGTGCTTCGTAGCCGTAGAACTCCGGCGGCGATGTAAAAACGAATTTCTTGTAGGAGTACAGTATCCACGTTCGCAGCGTGTAACATATGTTTCAGCTTTTGAATTTTAAGTGGTGTCCGAATGGCATTAATGTTTATGGTTGCAATGCAGTACGCCTAGCGTGTGTTCGTCAGTTGTCTGGGGGTGTCATCAAGCGATGGTGTTGAAAACCGAACTGCTGTTGGCTATCGGCAACCCCGTCGCTTCTCACCACATCAAGTTGTTCAATATTCTCCGGCCCCTCCTGGTGCTTGGCCAGGAATATCCTCAATCGCCCGGTCCTTATCTTCATCCTGCTCCTGTTGGTCCATTTCTTGCGCCCAGTAACCCAGCATATTTCCGGAACTGGCCGAAGGATGGTAGGCAGCGGTGTCACCACTCTGATGTTGGGCAATTGCCATCTCCATTTCTGCCTTCCGATCACCGGAAGGAAAATTCAAGTTATCGTCGCTGTGTAATTCCTGCGCCGTCATCTCGGTATCTGCTGAATCCACTGGTCGTAGGTCTATACTGTCGTTGTCGTCCACTGTCCCCTCGGGACTATGGCTATCGTCAGCAGAAGTCACTCTTTCTCCTCTTCGGCGAACGCTGTTTCCGTTGTCTTGCTTCCGCATCGGCTGTTTGGATTGTTATCTTGCGTCTTGGGCTTGGTCTATCACGCTCTCGGTGGAAACACTGGAAGCCACCATGTTGAGCATGGAGCGACCATCAGCTGCATCTCTCGTGTGGGGTCCTGTGTCTGCTGTGGTGGAACCGGTGATCGGAGTTCCAATCCGTTGGTGTCCATGTTCTCTATAGTGCGCAACTGCTGGCGCCCATCGGAAATCTCCCTCACTTCTTCTCTCAGGACCTCCACAAAGGTCAACGGCAATACAGTCATCTGTTGTGGCGCCTGAACGTCGTCCTGTGGGGTTTGCACTAAACGTCGCTGGAGGCATTCCGAGCGGACGTGACCTTCTTTCCCGCACCCCGAGCAAGTGCGAGGTTGTCCATCATAGCTTATAATCGCTCGACAATCCCCTATGCACAAATAAGAGGGAACGTGCTTTCGCAGTTCAATCCGTATTTGTCTCACCCCATTTAGGATGGGGTATGTAGTAAAACTCGTCCATTTTTCGGCCACATGGGATAGCACTGTACCGTATGGTCGAAAGGTGTCGATCACAAGTTCAGACGAAACCTTAAACGGAAGTTCGAAGACCCGTATGGTGCATATCCCCATTCCTGTGTGGTCGACTGTAACCGCACCAACATTCCCATCGGCATGACAGAAACTATATCCGTTCGGTGATCGTTGTAGAAGTCTTTCACAAGCGGCCTCGTCAATAAGCTTGACACAGACGACGCTTGAAACGATCGGTAAATGGATTCCCACCATTTCTCATGGATCGATTTTTACCTCTTCTCTTAAAAAACGTTAAGTCGTGTGCCTTTGGTCGCGGATAGTCGTTCGCAAAACTGAACTTCAAAGTCGTTTTTCTGTACGAGTGTGCCATCTCGTTCTAGACTCAAAACACCGCAAACGCGAAGCTGCTCCGGTGTAAACAAATAGGCGCGCGCACCACAGCGCGGCCGGCGGGCAACACGGTCCGCACTGTGTCACTGCCGAAGGCAGACTGTCCGACTGAGCCACCAAGGACACAGACGATAGTGCGACTGCAGGGACTTATCTCTGGCATGCTCCCCGTGAGAGCCACACTTTCCAACTTCCTGTCCACACACTGTATTTGTAGTACCCCTGCCCACCATACTTATTACACGCGGCGGTCAACTACCGATTCCCGTAAGAGTTCGCGCAATTTGAGTGCATCCTCACTGAGGACGATCATTGGCCGGTACTCCTTATCTATATGAAGCTGGTATTTGTACAGATATAATTGGTGTTCTTGCAGCTCTCGAAGAATGAAGTTATAACGAAATCTAGATTTCATTACAACTTCATACAGATATCCTGGTTTTAATCTTGTGATGACTTTACTAGATGGTAAATAACACTATCGCCTGCCAACAATCTAAGAGAGAAAGTGTGTGTGTGTGTGTGTGTGTGTGTGTGTGTGTGTGTGTGTGTTCGTTCCACATCTCCTCATAAACCAAACTTGGTACACATATACCTTACTGTCAGACGACAGTCGTTGTGGGGGTAAAAACCACCGACCTATCGAAGGTGTGGGGGTGGAAAAGAAGCGTAGCCTGCGACGCATGAATTCCCAGATTTTATTCGGCCAGTATTGGAAAATGAAAGGCCCTAGCGACTAGCAACTAACTTTACACATAATTTCAAACCTTTACGAATTTTTTTTCTCGCATACAATCCCCTACAACAAGATAGAAGGTAAAATATTTATCGCTTACTACTCTTCTGTCGTTAATGAAGTAGAAGTACCACATGAGGCATGAAGTTACAATTTATTCCTTCTGCACTGACTGTTTTCACAACACTTTTTATGGACGGTATGCATATATAGCATTGAATGTAAGTGCAAAATTATTGTTAGACACATAGTTCAAGAGATATGACGTCATAAACAATGAAGTGCATGAAAAACTTACTCATCGGATATTCCGCTTAAATTTATTAATTCGTTAGTACCGTACTAACTCCATTCGAAACACTTTTGCAGACGGTATCCACATACGCTGCTGACTGCACCTACAAATTATACACTCCTGGAAATTGAAATAAGAACACCGTGAATTCATTGTCCCAGGAAGGGGAAACTTTATTGACACATTCCTGGGGTCAGATACATCACATGATCACACTGACAGAACCACAGGCACAGAGACACAGGCAACAGAGCATGCACAATGTCGGCACTAGTACAGTGTATATCCACCTTTCGCAGCAATGCAGGCTGCTATTCTCCCATGGAGACGATCGTAGAGATGCTGGATGTAGTCCTGTGGAACGGTTTGCCATGCCTTTTCCACTTGGCGCATCAGTTGGACCAGCGTTCGTGCTGGACGTGCAGACCGCGTGAGACGACGCTTCATCCAGTCCCAAACATGCTCAATGGGGGACAGATCCGGAGATCTTGCTGGCCAGGGTAGTTGACTTACACCTTCTAGAGCACGTTGGGTGCCACGGGATACATGCGGACGTGCATTGTCCTGTTGGAACAGCAAGTTCCCTTGCCGGTCTAGGAATGGTAGAACGATGGGTTCGATGACGGTTTGGATGTACCGTGCACTATTCAGTGTCCCCTCGACGATCACCAGTGGTGTACGGCCAGTGTAGGAGATCGCTCCCCACACCATGATGCCGGGTGTTGGCCCTGTATGCCTCGGTCGTATGCAGTCCTGATTGTGGCGCTCACCTGCACGGCGCCAAACACGCATACGACCATCATTGGCACCAAGGCAGAAGCGACTCTCATCGCTGAAGACGACACGTCTCCATTCGTCCCTCCATTCACGCCTGTCGCGACACCACTGGAGGCGGGCTGCACGATGTTAGGGCGTGAGCGGAAGACGGCCTAACGGTGTGCGGGACCCTAGCCCAGCTTCATGGAGACGGTTGCGAATGGTCCTCGCCGATACCCCTGGAGCAACAGTGTCCCTAATTTGCTGGGAAGTGGCGGTGCGGTCCCCTACGGCACTGCATAGGATCCTACGGTCTTGACGTGCATCCGTGCGTCGCTGCGGTCCGGTCTCAGGTCGACGGGCACGTGCACCTTCCGCCGACCACTGGCGACAACATCGATGTACTGTGGAGACCTCACGCCCCACGTGTTGAGCAATTCGGCGGTACGTCCACCCGGCCTCCCGCATGCCCACAATACGCCCTCGCTCAAAGTCCGTCAACTACACATACGGTTCACGTCCACGCTGTCGCGGCATGCTACCAGTGTTAAAGACTGCGATGGAGCTCCGTATGCCACGGCAAACTGGCTGACACTGACGGCGGCGGTGCACAAATGCTGCGCAGCTAGCGCCATTCGACGGCCAACACTGCGGTTCCTGGTGTGTCCGCTGTGCCGTGTGTGTGATCATCGCTTGTACAGCCCTCTCGCAGTGTCCGGAGCAAGTATGGTGGGTCTGACACACCGGTGTCAATGTGTTCTTTTTTCCATTTCCAGGAGTGTATTATTGTAAGGCACATAGTTCAGGAAATATGACTCCACAGACATTAAGCACGTAACTAAATACTTCGGCAACGCCGGGTTTCTCCGCTAGTTATTTATATAGATTAGAAATAGCAGAGAACCTATAACACTTCCATAGGGAACGCAGATATCGCCTCTGTTTTACGCGGAGTCTCTCCATCAGTTACTACGGACGGTGACCTTTCTGACAGGCAATCACGAATCCAGTCGCGACAACTGAAACTCTTCTCCATAAACAAGCAATTTAGCTAGAATCTGCTTGTGAGGAGCAGTATCAAAATCCATTTGGAAGTCTAGAAATAAGATATCATTCTGAGGTCCTGTGTCGATAGCATTCATTGCTTCATGAGAATAAAGAGCTAGTTGTGTTTCACAAGACCCTCATTTTCTGAATCCGCGCTGTGTGTCAACAGATCGTTTTCCCCGACGCAATTCATAATGTTCGAGGAAAGTACATGTTCCAAACTGCTACAACAAATCGACATCAGTAGAGTTTCAGAAAGTCGCAGTTAAATATCAGTCACTGCGTTTTGTCAGTTTGCAGTCAGTCAGAAGTAAGATGGCGTTCGCTCGGCAGAAGGCGTTTTGTGTGCGGCAGTTTGCAAAGAGTGAGTCAGTGATTTCGGTACAGCGTGCTTTTCGTCAGCGTTTTGCCATTGAGCCGTCCGCACCCAAAAACATTCGTCGTTGGTGTCGCCAAACTGAAGAGACAGGATGCTTGTGAAAAGGTAAGAGACCTGTTCGGCCTCGCACTTCTGATTACCTGGAGGAAAGAATTCGGCAATGAACTATCTTCAGATGCTGCAGAATTGGCTTTCTGCACAACTACAGGATCCGATGTCTTCATTTTCCAGCAGGATGGACCTCCACCACACTGGCACATCTACGTACCACAGTTTTTCAGTGACACACTGCCGTAACGCCGGATAGGGCGCACGGGACTCCGAGACACTGCCGTGCATTCTTGGCCAACCAAGACCGCCAGATATGACCCCAGGCGATTTTTTTCTAGTGAGGATGTGTGAAGGAAAGTGTGTCTATCTCCCCTTTACCTCGTGACATAGAAGAAGTGAAGAATAGAATAACAGCCGCCATAATTTCTGTAAAAGCAGATACATTTGTACGGTTTATGACGAATTTAGCTATCGTCTAAATGTTGTTCGTGCTGCTGCCGGTGGACACGTAGAGCATTTGTAATAGCATAGCTAAAACTTTAACATCTTGTATTTTGCAACTTATCCCATGTTTGTAATATGATTTTATCAGTAAACACGGAGTTTTGAAACCAGGTCATTCTTTTTGAAATACCCGGTATTTACGTCGCCTTCTTTGGTTCAAGAATTTCAGATAATCGTATTTAGTAATTCCGCTTTAGAGACGCTGTCATCGGTAACATTGCCGTCGCTAGCACACACTGAAAGTCTTGATTGCGTCTTGCCACTGGTGTAACACATACGATCAGAATCTCCTTGGATTTTCTGTCGAATTTCGACACGCAGTTTCGTTGTGGAAACTTTTAAAAGCACCTAATATTGAGGTCCATGAATCATGGACCTTGCCGTTGGTGGGGAGGCTTGCGTGCCTCAGCGATACAGATAGCCGTACCGTAGGTGCAACCACAACGGAGGGGTATCTGTTGAGAGGCCAGACAAACGTGTGGTTCCTGAAGAGGGGCAGCAGCCTTTTCAGTAGTTGCAAGGGCAACAGTCTGGATGATTGACTGATCTGGCATTGTAACAATAACCAAAACGGCCTTGCTGTGCTGGTACTGCGAACGGCTGAAAGCAAGGGGAAACTACAGCCGTAATTTTTCCCGAGGGCATGCAGCTTTACTGTATGATTACATGATGATGGCGTCCTCTTGGGTAAAATATTCCGGAGGTAAAATAGTCCCCCATTCGGATCTCCGGGCGGGGACTACTCAAGAGGATGTCGTTATCAGGAGAAAGAAAACTGGCGTTCTACGGATCGGAGCGTGGAATGTCAGATCCCTTAATCGGGCAGGTAGGTTAGAAAATTTAAAAATGGAAATGGATAGGTTGAAGTTAGATATAGTGGGAATTAGTGAATTTCGGTGGCAGGAGGAACAAGACTTCTGGTCAGGTGACTACAGGGTTATAAACACAAAATCAAATAGGGGTAATGCAGGAGTAGGTTTAATAATGAATAGGAAAATAGGAATGCGGGTAAGCTACTACAAACAGCATAGTGAACGCATTATTGTGGCCAAGATAGATACGAAGCCCACGCCTACTACAGTAGTACAAGTTTATATGCCAACTAGCTCTGCAGATGACGAAGAAATTGAAGAAATGTATGATGAAATAAAAGAAATTATTCAGATTGTGAAGGGAGACGAAAATTTAATAGTCATGGGTGACTGGAATTCGAGTGTAGGAAAAGGGAGAGAAGGAAACATAGTAGGTGAATATGGATTCGGGGACAGAAATGAAAGAGGAAGCCGCCTGGTCGTATTTTGCACAGAGCACAACATAATCATAGCTAACACTTGGTTTAAGAATCATGAAAGAAGGTTGTATACATGGAAGAACCCTGGAGATACTAAAAGGTATCAGATAGATTATATAATGGTAAGACAGAGATTTAGGAACCAGGTTTTAAATTGTAAGACATTTCCAGGGGCAGATGTGGACTCTGACCACAATCTATTGGTTATGACCTGTAGATTAAAACTGAAGAAACTGCAAAAAGGTGGGAATTTAAGGAGATGGGACCTGGATAAACTAAAAGAACCAGAGGTTGTACAGAGATTCAGGGAGAGCATAAGGGAGCAATTGACAGGAATGGGGGAAAGAAATACAGTAGAAGAAGAATGGGTAGCTTTGAGGGATGAAGTAGTGAAGGCAGCAGAGGATCAAGTAGGTAAAAAGACGAGGACTAGTAGAAATCCTTGGGTAACAGAAGAAATATTGAATTTAATTGATGAAAGGAGAAAATATAAAAATGTAGTAAGTGAAACAGGCAAGAAGGAATACAAACGTCTCAAAAATGAGATCGACAGGAAGTGCAAAATGGCTAAGCAGGGATGGCTAGAGGACAAATGTAAGGATGTAGAGGCCTATCTCACTAGGGGTAAGATATATACCGCCTACAGGAAAATTAAAGAGACCTTTGGAGATAAGAGAACGACTTGTATGAATATCAAGAGCTCAGATGGAAACCCAGTTCTAAGCAAAGAAGGGAAAGCAGAAAGGTGGAAGGAGTATATAGAGGGTCTATACAAGGGCGATGTACTTGAGGACAATATTATGGAAATGGAAGAGGATGTAGATGAAGATGAAATGGGAGATACGATACTGCGTGAAGAGTTTGACAGAGCACTGAAAGACCTGAGTCGAAACAAGGCCCCCGGAGTAGACAATATTCCATTGGAACTACTGACGGCCGTGGGAGAGCCAGTCCTGACAAAACTCTACCATCTGGTGAGCAAGATGTATGAAACAGGCGAAATACCCTCAGACTTCAAGAAGAATATAATAATTCCAATCCCAAAGAAAGCAGGTGTTGACAGATGTGAAAATTACCGAACTATCAGCTTAATAAGTCACAGCTGCAAAATACTAACACGAATTCTTTACAGACGAATGGAAAAACTAGTAGAAGCCAACCTCGGGGAAGATCAGTTTGGATTCCGTAGAAACAATGGAACACGTGAGGCAATACTGACCTTACGACTTATCTTAGAAGAAAGATTAAGGAAAGGCAAACCTACGTTTCTAGCATTTGTAGACTTAGAGAAAGCTTTTGACAATGTTGACTGGAATACTCTCTTTCAAATTCTAAAGGTGGCAGGGGTAAAATACAGGGAGCGAAAGGCTATTTACAATTTGTACAGAAACCAGATGGCAGTTATAAGAGTCGAGGGACATGAAAGGGAAGCAGTGGTTGGGAAGGGAGTAAGACAGGGTTGTAGCCTCTCCCCGATGTTGTTCAATCTGTATATTGAGCAAGCAGTAAAGGAAACAAAAGAAAAATTCGGAGTAGGTATTAAAATTCATGGAGAAGAAATAAAAACTTTGAGGTTCGCCGATGACATTGTAATTCTGTCAGAGACAGCAAAGAACTTGGAAGAGCAGTTGAATGGAATGGACAGTGTCTTGAAAGGACGATATAAGATGAACATCAACAAAAGCAAAACAAGGATAATGGAATGTAGTCTAATTAAGTCGGGTGATGCTGAGGGAATTAGATTAGGAAATGAGACACTTAAAGTAGTAAAGGAGTTTTGCTATTTGGGGAGCAAAATAACTGATGATGGTCGAAGTAGAGAGGATATAAAATGTAGGCTGACAATGGCAAGGAAAGCGTTTCTGAAGAAGAGAAATTTGTTAACATCCAGTATAGATTTAAATGTCAGGAAGTCATTTCTGAAAGTATTCGTATGGAGTGTAGCTATGTATGGAAGTGAAACATGGACGATAAATAGTTTGGACAAGAAGAGAATAGAAGCTTTCGAAATGTGGTGCTACAGAAGAATGCTGAAGATTAGATGGGTAGATCACATAACTAATGAGGAAGTATTGAATAGGATTGGGGAGAAGAGAAGTTTGTGGCACAACTTGACCAGAAGAAGGGATCGGTTGGTAGGACATGTTCTGAGGCATCAAGGGATCACCAATTTAGTATTGGAGGGCAGCGTGGAGGGTAAAAATCGTAGAGGGAGACCAATAGATGAATACACTAAGCAGATTCAGAAGGATGTAGGTTGCAGCAGGTACTGGGAGATGAAAAAGCTTGCACAGGATAGAGTAGCATGGAGAGCTGCATCAAACCAGTCTCAGGACTGAAGACCACAACAACAACATTGAGGTTCGCTCTAAATTTCGTGCTTCTATAAAACTTCGCCAATCTTGAGGACTCAGCGTTCTTTCGAGTCGAAGCACTTATTTTATAAGTTTACTTTGAGAATAGAGTGATAAGTAATACTAGTGGTTTTAGCTATGTTGAGCCAATGTATTGTTTATTACAGCTTTCTTCCTGAGTCACCACGCTGGCTGCTCAATAAGGGGCACACGAAAAGAGCGTTTTCGGTGGTGCACAAGATAGCCCAGACCAATAAGAGGCACGTTCCGGCCGACACTCTGGAAATTTTAAATGCGATGTCAAAACGACGGTCTGCGAAAATGGGAGTGCTAAGTTTAGTCACCAATAGAAACCTGTTTAAGAATACACTTAAACTGATTTTTGGCAGGTAAGTGAAAATGTTCAGTGTTTTGTAAAACGAACATGTCTATTAAAATTGACTGTCCGTTAGGAACATTGGCTTATGTATTCAGGTCAGTACGGGGTGTATCACAATTACTGGTGTAAACAACACGACATTAGAAGCAAAAAGGTCTTGGTAATCACAAGCCCTACAAACAAACTGCGAGATAATTGCGACTTTGTGGTTACCAGACACATCTGGCTTGATTGCGTGTAAAGGTCATCCCAGGTAGGGAAAGGTAAAAATATTGTACAACATTAAGAAAAGTTATTAGAGATACTTTGGTAGAAGTGCAGGTGTTTTGAATAAACACGACATTCTCATGGCTCTACTTGTAATTAAAGGAGAGGTTCGAAGTGTCGTCTTTGTAGCCGAGTGCATGCCTGTACCCGTCACCACATTCCCATGGCTCTACTCGTAATTAAAGGAGAGGTTCGAAGTGTCGTCTTTGTAGCCGAGTGCATGCCTGTACCCGTCACCACGATAAGTTTCGAGTCCTTTCAAACACGCCGCGATCATTTCGAAATTTTTGACAAACACTGACAAGGCTCTGCTCCAATTAATCAACCGTTTAAACTGGAGTGGCGTACACTAAACCATTAAGGTGGCCTCAAAAATAGAAATCCATGGGGTTCAGATCATGTGATCTTGAAGCCACGGTAGAGGTCCTCCTCACCCATTTCATCTTTGGCCATATCTGAGTGTTAGATGTCGTTTCACCATAGCAGAAAATTGTGCCGGTGCTCTATCACGTACGTATCACATTTTCTGGCGTTGCTCTAAGGGTCTAAGCTGTAAACCTACGTCCTCAAACAATCTTGCAAGATGATGCCGCAGAAACCGAAGGTAATTCCGTCCACTGAGTTTGTTCGGTAACTTGTATGGCCCAATGAGACGATCACCTACCATCTTAACAACATATTCAATACGAAACGTCGATGTGGAGACTCATACACAGTATGTGGGTTGGAGCCAAGATGACTCAAAACGTGAGAAATGTGATAATTACACACACTGACTCGAGGGAACCCTGCTTCATATGTAAATAAAATGTTATTGTCAAACGTATGGTTGCCTAAATATTGTTGTTGCACGCACTTGCAAAACGTTAGTCTTGGACCAAAATCCGTCTCTCTGAGTCAATAAATTCGTTGGAGATGTTTCGAAGACAATAAACTCGTTGGAGGTGGTCATAGAGTAAATATCTCTGGAGTGAGCATTCACATGCGCAAAACAGATTTTGTGTCGTCAACATACATTGCCGGCCTGGTCACGTGTTCTCGGGACGTCGTGTGTTTGTCCGTATTGCGCCCCGTATATTTCGAATGTCACTACATCCCTAGTACAGGCGGATTCTTTTCGTACGTGTGTGGATTATTTATATATGTTGCGCAGACATTTTAACAGTATCCATTTGATACCGGGCACAAACCAGCTACGTAACTTTTAAGGGCAAGTGATATTGAATTCTGCTTCTTTGCGATAGGTGTCACAGTTCAGATTCTCTCGATTTTCTGTAGTTTCCGGTATGATACGGCACTTTATTGTATTACAGAGCCTGACGTACATTTTTGCAGTGATAGTCTTGCAAAACGAGTTGACAGTATGCTAGTACTTTTGCAAGTGTCCGAAAAAACACCGAATTTGCCACACATTAGCATAATATATCCCTGCTAATTCGTCCTTCTTTTCTGCTATTTCTGCGTATTTATTTTCTCGTTTTTGCGACCTAAAGCACAATTTTTCTTACTGGTGACACTTTGAAATGTTTATTTAACGCATTTTACGTACTTGCTCCCAGTTTATTAAGTAAATAGAAGAATGAGTAAGAAGGGGGGGAAAAAGGCTATCGGAGAATAAATGTACTGTAAAGCAAATACAGTTGGTCATGTAACAGTCAACCCATATAACACCATTAAGGGAGGTGGGAAGTGACACAAATGAAAGAGTTTGCGGACATGTTTACTAATATTTTACGCTTCTTAATCAAATGGTGAAGAAAATAAATTGAAGGCAAAATACACCAAAGAAGATGAATGTGTACTTTGATTAGCTACACTATTGTGTTTTTTTATTTGATTTGTGCCGAAAATGTATTTAAGCTGAATGCAGAAATTGGTAGTAGGTGCTGTGGAAAATTAAAAATAAATGATATAGCATCTACCTTCAGCCACAGACGTCCAAATTTTTCTTTGTCTAAACATTCCTCTTCAAAGTGCTTTGAACGGAGCCACATCTTTACTCGTTGTTCATCCTTCGGGAAACAAAAATATAAATCACACATAATCATTCTCCAGGTCCTAGACACACTTAACATGGTCTCCTACTGTAACTTTATAGTAAACAAAAAGGTTTGGACACACATATTATACGAAGACAATTACATACTCCCACTCTATTGAATTTATCTGTCTCCTGCCTTTCAAATCTATATACATAATCGACAAGACACTGATAAATGCATGGAGGATAATATTTGCTGAAGCAACTAACCATTCCCTTTCCTGTTCCACTAGCAAATTTACGAGAGGAAGCGATTGTTTGTAAGCTTTTGTACGAGCCTTAATATCTATTATATAGTCATAAAATCGTAGAAAAATAGGTCTACAGAATCAAGCCTTAATTATAACGCGTCTCGAAATTTTTAAACATAGTACCCATGAAAGTTACTATCTCTCTTCTCACAAATTTTTCTTTGCATCCGTAGCAACAACAGTAATTCGCCATCGCTATTACACTATAAACAAACGATGAAAACACAACAAAAACTCTTGATATTATAAACTTCGAACTCAGAGGAAAGCATACACGCACAGCGAAGTCCCGTAAACACGTGACAATCCTGCTTTAATGTTGACAACATGCTCAGAACGCAATGCTCACTCCAGAGATATTTACTCTATGGAGGTGATACGGGTGCATTGCACTGCGGTGCATTATTCTCCAAACACTAGTGTGGCTCATTCCATGAATTTATGTGCTAAGTCTCCTTGTCGAGATTCCTGGAGAGTGTTTGTTTCCAAGAAGTGCAGGTGTAATTCGAGCAAGAACACCCACTCGCGCAGCATGTGCAAAGTTCTCAGTTGCTCCGAGGCGTTGATGGAAACGTAAAAGTTCGTCTCACGGGATACCCTCGAGCAGGGTATGCTTGTTGGCACGATGCATCCTCCCGTGCCTTGCTGTTAGCTCTACCATACATAACATGTATATCCGCTTACTGCCTGTAATGTTCGACGTTACCACCAACGCTCGTACCACTTAACTTACGCTCTGCAAACAACTGACGTGAGTGGCACTTTGAGTGTATTAGTCGACCACAGAATTGCTGTATCTGGGAATCAAGGCACTTCGGTTGGCTTATAGTGAGTTTTTATCGTCATATTTCACGAGGACATGCTGAAATGGTTGATAATAAATGCGCAACTGTCTTGAAATCATTCACTGAGCGAAGCGTTTTCCTCAACCATCACTGTAATTGTTTACTGTAATTTCACCGCTTTACCGATAACGGCCACGGAAAGTCAAGTGTAATAATATCAGCCATTCTGTTTACAAGTCCATGCCTCGAAAATGTAAGAACACACCATTGACCAGTATGTGGTTGGTGGCTGGTAACCACAAAGTCGCAGTCATCTCATAAACTGTTCGTTTGCGGACCTGTTTACTGGGAGTGCTTTCTTTGTAGTACCATGTATTTTCAACTCTATGCCTTTAGGCCATTAGTTATGATACACCCTGCATTGCTAACCGGCAGCATTAAAAATGAAATTATTATTGCCACGAAACTTTAAATTTTATGCCGTCTGTAAATGTATTTCAGTATTACTAACTGACTTTCTTTAGGTTAGTCTGCATACTGACCAGAAGTACCATGATGTTTAATATCGGTAATCTCGGCGGCAATCCATTCCTCGCCTATTTGGTTCAAGGAGCTTTCGAGTTCCCCGGTAATCTTGCAGCGCATTTCCTGGGCAACAGGTTTGGACGGAGGTTCACAGAAGCATTTTCATTGTTGGGGGCAACACTGGTTTCCGTCGCCATCATTATTGTAATGACAGGTAATGTATCTACATCTACATCATACTTCACAAGCCACCTAATGGTGTGTGGCGGAAGGTAGTTTCCGTTTTTTTGAGTAACATTGATTATCAGTATTGACGTATGTGCCACTGTACAACAAAAATTGCGGGCTACGACAGGGAATACGCCACTGACGGTTAATCTTTACGTTCTAGCGCTCTTAGAACCACTCTTCGATAATAGTCTTCATAGAATCAGTATCACACGAAGAGAACTTCAAAATTAACCCACCCTTTTTATTATACGTTTATCTTGAGCTGAGAAAATGGTACGTTAGAAAAATGAAAAAAAGTTTGTATTTTTATTGAATAATTCTGTAACTAGAAATACGCACTACCAATATATTTGCCTATAACCCAATATAATTTCATTATCATTGGACATTTACATTTCAGAACACATAATTTTATAAGTGAGCAGTTCCTAGCCAAGATGCCCAGAAATCGGACAAACAATTCTTACTCTAATCGTAAATAAATCATGATCAAGGAACTTTGAAAGCAAATTGTCTCATGTAGCCTACCGCAGAATTAAGATTTTGGTATAACTTGTTTTGCGATAATCCTATTAGCTCATTTGTAATTAAAGCCTCAACTGGATTCTCCATAACAAATAATTCGACAATAAAAATCTACCTGCTTCCTGCTCGCTGTTTTCTCTTTCCATTTGCCACCTTCAGTCCTATTTAATTTTGTGGTTTCCATCCTCATTTTTTAAGCAGCCCTTAGACTTTTTACTTTTCCCTCTTACTTTTTTTTATTTTTTCCTCTTTTATTTTTATTATTCGTACTATCCCCTCCTGGAAACATACAAAACTACTGACACCGCCCAATATATCCTTAGTGTGTGATATTTCTCTAAACATTGCATCCTGCAAAGAGCTACATCACACTTTTTGCATCTTATACATGTGATTTTTTGCTGTGAATTAGCAGAACACAGAACACAGTGTCTCTGGAGAATCTCCTTTTCTCCATTGCTCCGAGGAATCTTGGATAATATCCTTCTATATTTTGCATACCAAATGGAATATCTTGTTTTGGTGCCTTTGGGATCTCAGTTTTACGTGTTTGCCCACGAAATTTATTCAGAAACTGGTTGGTTAGTTCCAAGTGGAAATTCACCAGTGGCGTGTTAAGTTTCTTTTTTTATTTCAAGAATTGTTTTTGCAGTCAGTGCACACTAGTCAGTCAAATGGAAGAATACCTTTCTGTGACATTTCATTGTCTTTCGGGTGCACTGTGCAGAACTTAACATCAAGTCTATCGTATCAACAGCGCCCATTGACTTATTGTAGCTCATTACAGGAGTGGGTTTCGATTTATTGTGTCCTGTTTTATTTTCCCTCTTCTCTATTTCAACAAAGTCTGGACCATTTATGGTTGAAAGCATCCATGCTTCATTGTTGTCCATCCATTTTAGAGAAAAGTGTGTTACACAAGAACTGAACTATATTTCCTCTTTCTTCAGTCCGCCAGGCGACGGTGGTAAATGTTTCCTGTTTTTGCGTACCTTTTTTAATGGCATTGGTGCATTTATCGTGGAGCCATAGTAATATTCGGAGCTGGAATACTAACTGTCTAAATAAACGGTATGACCTCTTTAGAGGTATGGCAATAACAAACAAACGACATCGCCATATTTTCCCGTCAGCATTTCCAGATTCCATTTCCGTGGCGCCACCAGTATTGGCAATATAATCCAGAATATGATTACGTGACCCTGCTTAAACCGCAGCCTTCCTTGGAAAAGCAGCAGACATGAAATACTAAATTTTCGAAAGGAACTGTGACCTCACAGAATTTTTTCCTTTTGTGCTCTACAATGAGCCGCATTTTCACAAGAACATCCTGGAATACAGCGTAATTATCACTGAAGCGCAATAAACGGAGCATCAGTTTCAACCGGTCCCTTGACATTATGTGTGAAAATATTGATGTTTGAAGCAAAAAATGTGGTGGCCAATACTGATCCGCTTCCAACTATTTAGTTTTTGGCATAAGCATGGAACACATCAAGAAGCAATAAAATTCTGCAAGCTCTATATGCGTCCACAGTGTTAACATTCTGGGTACTGTCATCAGAAATGTAAGAAATATGTAGTAATTATTCATCTGTATACAAATGGCAGAAACAAATTCAAACGACATAACGTACAAAAAGTTTAAATGACTTGCTGAAACATCGAGGTCTATTCTTATGCAACTAAATGTGTTCACGAAATGGTGGCTTTTGGTCACAGGACGATTATCCGACCAATCAAACGTTCTTTTTCATGATGAAGCTGCTCTTACGACTTTATCTTCTCTTCCCCGTTTGAAAGAAGACTCTTCCGAAAAAGGTTCCTTGTATTGGTGAAGAATCATCATTACGTCCAAACACATCGGCATCTTCGTCCGATGAGGATTCCGAACTGAGGATTTCCGTGATTTCCTTGTTCGATAAATTACGTTCCAACATTGCAAAGGCAATACAGACAAAGGCTGTCGTCTTACCAAACGTGGAAACAGGACTGGCCCATTGCATGACTCGTAATGCTCCTTTCTCTTCTCTTTCTATTATATTATCCTCAAGTTTCTTCACCTTACATAGATCCTGTAAATACGCACTCCTTCCACCTTCCAGCTTTCCCTTCTGTTTTCTTCGGAGGTCTCCTTAATTTTTGCTGTAGGCTGCATCTATCTTTCCCCTAATTATGGATGCTTCTACAGCCTTGCATGGGCCCTCTACCCACTCCTGCTTGGCCGTTGGGCTCTTTCCGTGAAACTCATCTATTCCTTTCTTTATTCTCTTTCATCTGCACCATTCACTGCATTTGACAATTTCTCTTTTCATCAGTTAAAGTCAGTGCCTCCTGAGTTGTCCATGGATTTCTAGTAGACCTTGTCTTTTTACCTATATGATCGTCTGCTGCTTCCCCTATTTCATCTCTCAAAGCTATCCATTCGTCTTTTGTTGTATTGCTTTCCCTTGTTTCCGTCCAACAATGCCTGTCACTCCCTCTCAAACTCTCAACAACCCCTAGTTCCTTCAAATTATCCAGGTCCCATCTCCTTAATTTCCTACCTTTTTACAAATTTTTCAGTTTTAATTAGCAATTTATAGGCAATTACTTATGGTCACAGTCCACATCTACATCTATACTCTGCAATCTGTTACATTTACGAATGGAGGGCGGGAAGAATGACTGTTTAAATGCCGCCGTGCGTGCTGTAATTAATCTTATCATGTCATGATTCCTACAGGTGCGATACATAGGGGGTTGTGGTGTGTTGCTACAGTTATAATTTATAGCCGTGTCTCGAAAAGTCATTAGCAGGCTTTCTCAGGACAGTTTACGTCGATCTTCAGTAGTCCGCCAGTTCAGTTTCTTCAGCATCTCCGTGACACTCTCCATTGGATCTAACAAACCTTGACCATCGTGCTGCCCTTCTCTGAATACGTTCAATGTCCCTTGTTAGTACTACTAGGTACAGGCCCCACACATTTCAGCAATATTCTAGGATGTGTCAAATAAATGATTTGTAAGTAATCTCCTTTGCAGGCTGATTGCATTTCCTAGTAGCCTACCAACAAACCGGCGTCTGCCACCTGTTTTACATACGGCTAAGCCTATGTGATCGTTCCATTTTATATGCTTACGGAGTGTTACATCCAGGTGTATGTATGAGTTGACTGATTCCAACCGTGCGCCCCTTATACTACATTTATAGTAGACCACTTTTTTTTCATTTTGTGAAATGTACACTTTTATGTTTCTGGTAATTCAAAGGAAGTTGCCTATCTTTGCACCACATTGAAATCTTATTGAGATCTGACTGAATATTTATGCATCTTCTTTCAGATAGTACTTCATTATAGATGACTGCATCATACATATATACAAAGTTTAATGTTACTTTTAATTTTGTCACCAAGGTTATTAATATTAAAGATGCATAACATGTGTCGCAACACACTTCCCTGGAGCACAGCCGCAGTTACTTCTACATCTGGCAATGACTGCCCATCCAGGATAACAAGTTGTGTCGACCCTAGCAAAGAATCCGTATCAAAGGAACCATTCCGGCGCTGGGCGACGTCGAGGAGGTCATTCTGTTCGAGATATCTCATTACCTTTGAGCACAGTATCTGTCCTGGAGATGCCTAACGGTTTAAGATCTGGTTCTGAAATCTCTGTCTTATCATTAGACAACCAGTACGTAACCTACCACTATCTCCAGGTCTCTTCCACATTTACAACCAACTTGCATGATTATTAAATCAAGTGTTTCCAATGATTAAATTATGCTCTGTGCAAAATGTGGTTGCTTTCTCTTTCATTCCTTTTCCCCATTCCATCCCTGTCTTTCAGTTCTCCCACTATTTTCCTTCTCTTCGTAATATTTCAGTCACCTTTCACAATTAAAATTTCCTCTCGGGTAACTTCTGAATAATTTCTTTTGTCTCATCCTACATTGTTTCAATCTCTTCATCTGCGAATCTAGATGGCACACAAACTTGTGCTACTGCGGTGTGTGCTGGCTTTGTGTCTGCTTTGGCTACGATAATGCGTTCACTCTGCTGCTCATAGTAGCTTGCCTCATTCTTATTTTCTTATTCGTCATTAGACCTACTCCTGCATTACCTCTATTTGATTTTATGTTTATAATCCTGTAGGAACTCACCTGACAATAAATTCTGTCCATCTTGCCATCAAACTTCAGCTATCCTAACTTCAAACAATAGAATTTCCCTTTTATATTTTCTAACCTGTCTATCAGATTAAGTGACCTCACATTGCACCCTCCAATCCGTAGAGTACTGGTTTTGTTTTTGGTAATGATGACAACCTCCTCAGTAGTCCCTGCCCAGATATCTGAATGGGGAGACCATCTTTCGTACAGAATATTTTTCTCAAGAGTATGCCATCATCATTTAATAGTACAGCAGAGCTTTACGTCCTCAGGAAAAAAAATGATTGGCTGCAGTTTTCCAATCCCTTTAGTTGCTCGCAAAACCAACACATCAAGGGCCATATTAGCTATTATTACAAGGCCAGATCGATCGGTTATTCAGGCTGTGGCCGCTGCAACTACTGAAAAGGCTGCTCCCCTTTTAAGGAACCACATATTTCTGTGGCTTTCCCACAGATACCCTTTCATTGTGGTAGCACCTACGTTACAGCTATCTGTATCGAGGCATACAAGCCACTCCTCAGCAATGTGTGTCATTTCTAGGGATATTTAATTTACCTTTCATAATTGGTTGCCCTGAGAACAGTGCCGTCCACGTGCTGCGTATTTACATGTTGTTACTCTTTGTCATCCGTATGCCACAAACAATTATATACATCTAAACATAATACACAAAATAAAACGAAATCTTCTATATTTCGGCTCTTCGGAGTCCCTTTTACAAAGAAGAACAAAAATGGTGCATCTTAATATATAACTTTACCTGTTTTAACAAGAGCAATGTGGAGTGTGGTTCAAGTAGAGTTTGTGTTGTTACAGGCATTGTTGATATCTTCCATCGATAATACTGGGGGATTCCAGTAATGCCATCTCTCTCTCCAATCCCCAGTATCTGAGTCGATTAGACATTAATTAGTTACAAGTATCATGTTTTAAAACTGAAGAATTATTATACTCTGTGTCTTATTAATATCCTACTATCTAATCAAACTTGCTCCATCTCTGCTTCATATTCAGCTACTGTGGATGCTATCCTAAGTTTACTGTCTATTATCAGAAGTGAGTCTCACATACTGCTCAAGCAGTAAGCTGTTGTCTTGACCTGTATTCTGTCGCCTTCAGTAGTCCTTCTAAAGGCCCCCATACACAGGCCGATCAGTCAGCTCAGCCCCCTTTGCCAAATGGGTCTGCCCGACGTGTCGGGTCTGGTGTGGGTGCACAAGTTTTACAGCAAAGCGCTACCTCGCAGTCCTGATCGCTACCTCCTGATCGCTACCTGTCAGTACAAACTCTGTCACTGCAGGCAGGTAGGTTTCACCAAGTAGTTGCCATTGCCCACACACAGAGGGGTCAGCGAGCTGGCTGGTGAACAAGTCGGCACACCGATCAGGCTGTGCGTATGAGGCTCAGGGGTTCAGACACCCAGCTGTGAGCAAACTTTTCCTTTGTTGGGCCACGGTGCCATTAACTGATAACATGTCCGTTAGCATCCCATTAAGGTGCCCATCCACAGCCGACCAGTCCGGCCACTCGCTCACTGACTGTAACTACAACACATTCGACTGTGTGTGGACACCGGCGAACAAATGGCGGACCCTACATGTCTTTCTTGGTGGTGGGAGGCAGCAATCGTTGCAAACACACGGGACTCGCTGGTGGAACCGATGCACCCAAACCACAGATCCGATTGGGAGCCTGTCGCCCACACACAGGCGAGCTTATCTTCGCTAACACGCTTGGTGAGCGGGTCTGCAACAACTCAGCCTGAGTTGGACAGTTTTATGCTTTACCTCTACTCAGTATCCAGTGCTATAGATGCTGTTTGAATTCTGAACATTACCAAATCCTTACATTTAAGATATATGTCTCATTGTACTTTTTAGTGTGCTTGCTAAAATTCCCTTAATAAAATGCCAACAGCCATAATTAAAACAGAGAGATTTTGCTATAAGTATTGTTCGTTTGATACTCAGTGTATATCATGTCGAACACAGGTCTAACTTCTCTTGGCTCAAATCAGCATATGCTAACCATGTCCATTTCGACAGCATTCTCTCCCAAAAGTAAGTTTTCACTGGTGCTTCACAATATACAAGTGGTGCGAAAAGTGTAAGGATGTAACTTGGACCACACATAGAAAGAACCACCTACAGCACAGTGCACAAAGTAACTGAAAGAAATACACAATGAGACAGACAGAAATGGCACATTTACGCAACGTCGATAATTACACGGAAGTCACCGTAATTCACGGAGGTCCCCTGGACGTCACAAAAGGCAGGGCATGGTACTTAATACGATTTGTGATCACCATAGACGGCAATGTATCCTCTGCAACGTTCTTCCATGTTGGCTATAAGGTTGGGAAGGAGTGCTAGTTCTGCTAGGTTTGTAGGAGAGCTTCTGTGAAGTTTGGAAGGTAGGAGACGAGGTACTGGCGGAATTAAAGCTGTGAGGAACGGGCGTGAGTCGTGCTTGGGTAGCTCAGTTGGTAGAGCACTTGGCCGCGAAAGGCAAAGGTCCCGAATTCGAGTCTCGGTCCGGCACACAGTTTTAATCTGCCAGGAAGGTTCATATCAGCGCACACTCCGATATAAAGTGAAAATTTCATTCTAGGATCCTATTGCTCATTTTTTGGAAATGTAAGTGTCGCAATTGTCCTAGCGTGATCGATATTATTAGCAGCTCGCTACTTACTTACTTTGACTTACAACTTGTCTTGCTTAACATGTTTATAATTTGTAGCATTTATTGGTATCGTTAACTTTGATTTCTTAAGCTGCCCTCATGAGCAGATCTTTTTGCGTTTCGTTCAATCAGTCTTCCACACTTTCTCACACTTCCTCACAGTGTTAGTGTCATTTGTAGTTTAATTCGAGTTCAGATATCTTTGTTCACTATTAAGTTTTGTTGTGATTTTAATGAATCATTAGAGAAAATAAATATCTGTTAATCTCAGTCATGGCAAAGATTCCAAGATACAGTACGTTCTCCTCATTAGGTGACCTATAATAAATGTAGCCTGGTGCATACTGAAGCTGGTTGTTCACACTGCGCCGGCCGAAGTGGCCGTGCGGTTAAAGGCGCTGCAGTCTGGAACCGCAAGACCGCTACGGTCGCAGGTTCGAATCCTGCCTCGGGCATGGATGTTTGTGATGTCTTTAGGTTAGTTAGGGTTAACTAGTTCTAAGTTCTAGGGGACTAATGACCTCATCAGTTGAGTCCCATACTGCTCAGAGCCATATGAACCATATATATGTTCACACTGTGATGGCGTTATCGTTGTGCACAGTGGCCAAAATGTATAATCAATCATATTACGAGTTCAGAGAAAAGATAGAGCATTGCACTCGGTCATTTTGTATTATCGAAGAGTTGTTTTGAAACGGGCATAGCACTTAACGCTTCTCAACTGTGGTCAAGAACATAAACCTAACTTCCACTCTTATCATATCTTACTTTCTTGGAATGTGTCAGTCTTATTCTTTGTGATAAACTTAAGAAATTTAGTTGTAGACCTTTTGTCCTTTTGTAATTACTGTTCGTGACTTAACGTCTTGCGAGTTTCCCTAAGCTGAATCCACCATTCACACTTTCCATTAACTTGGTTACTATAATTTCGATATTTCCCATGATAATTTCCTCTTCGTCTATCAAATTCACCCACTCCTGTTCTGAGAGGACTGTGACAGTAGTTTCGCTGGTCTTGTGCTCCATACTATGGCCTCTCTTCAAGCTATCGTTGCGCGTTTATTTGAGCTGGAGTCATGATAAATCTCAGTGACGGTACTTCTTCCCAACTTCGCACATCATCTTGCTTCTTGCCTTTCCACCTGTTTCTGCACCAACCTTCCAAATTCTGATTGTTACCTGTCAATGAGTCTAACTGATCTACTATCTGCACAATAGAATTGACATCTGTTTGTGGAATTCCAATTAACTTTTCCTGTATTAATACTGGCAACTTAATCATTATAACTGAAATTAGGTTCCACTCTTTAAGCAGGTCGTCCGAATACTGAAGTTTTTCTAAACAGGTGTGAAAGAGTTCTTTATTATTCTTGCACCCGCTACTATTGAAATTACGACCTTCAAATATTTCTTTCCTCACAATGTTTTGTGCGTTTTCAGACCAATATCAGTTCAGATGCGCACTTTTGAATTGATCGAATGTGTTGCATTGCAGTCCTGTAATCCCAAGAAAATGTTTCTTCTAAGCTACTAATTACGCAACCAATCTTCTTCTTATCATCCCACTGCTCCAAAAATATTCCATCAAACTGTAGTTTGGTTGCAGCCTGGCATTTTCTTCCTCTGTCAGAGGAATTATGAAAGTTACATACTTACAAATGTTGATGATCAAACATTAGATAATTTTTATTTTTAAATTTCAGTTTTCCTGCTCATACCGTACTTCAGATACTTTGCTTTATTTCAGTTCCACCTGAGCAGCATACTGAGCCCCTGACTCTAATTCTCACTCCGTCTCTAATGACCTCGATGTCAATGGGACATTAATCCCTACTCTTCCTTCCTTCCTTCCTTCTAATTTTACCTCAGACCTGTCGTCATTTTTTCGCGATTTTCTACAGTTCTGAATGAAGTTCACTCTTGGCACATGTCTTTCGGATTAGTTCTACCCTCATAAAGAAACCAACATTAACCCTTACTATTTTTATATCCCATTGCTCATGAGCAATTTAGTAAATACCATTAGTTTCTTTTTGACCGTTCACTAACTGCACAGTATTAGATTCTAAAAGAGTTATTCGAAGTTCATCTGCATCAAACAATTCTTTATTCTTAGAACCTTCTTCTGCTAAAGAATCAGTTACTAATTCATTAAGTTAGATCGAGGTTTCTAAACAAATATCATCTCCCAGTTTATCAAATTGAGACTTCTTTTCCACTGAAGATTTTAACAGCCTGTTCAAGCTTTTCTAGATTCTGTCTCGTACTGACGAAAATATCTTTGGTGGAACTTTGAGTTCATGCCAGGAATTCTGTGAGAATTCTCATCATACCACATTCATCATCAGTAACATTTACCACCATACTTAAAACAGATATTTCACCATCACTATAGACAGCCACATGGTCTGATGATACAGCACGCTGACTTCGACTTTGTACATTCATTTCTAACATCATGGTCCTCTGAGAGTACTTGAGCACTATCTTCCCTGACATCTGAAATGTCTTGCATTGATGAACTTTCATCACGTAATTCTGACTATTTGTCATGTGTTCTAGTTCATCCTTGTGATCACTCCCATGAGCGTCACATACTTCCATATTACTTAACACCATGAGGTATCCTCTATTCTCACTCTTGGTTCAAATGTTACTGATATTTATAAATAAACATCCGTTTACTACTAGCTAACCT
Organism: Schistocerca americana; assembly: GCF_021461395.2. NCBI lineage: Eukaryota > Metazoa > Arthropoda > Insecta > Orthoptera > Acrididae > Schistocerca > Schistocerca americana. Next base: position 428,116,100 of record NC_060121.1, on the reverse strand, counting down.
ATTGGTAATGCTGCTTTTCACTACACTGAAAAGCGTGTAATGCCACAGGTCCTGGGGCTTTTAAGAAAGATAAGATCGTCCTGCTCTGAAATTTGGGCGTCTTGGCTGCGTGTCGTTGGCTATTGGGCTTCCCTCGCTTCGACTGGTCGTGTATTGCCTTTTGCTTTCATTGCTGGTGGCACACTGCGGTGACAACGATCGTCTGCCTGCCTCCACGTGGAGACTACAAAGAACCGCATGCTGCCTCACGCCACAGCTGCCTGCAGCTGTTGTGTTATCTGTCCGCTGTGTTGCATCGTAACTCAAGTCTCACAGTCTTCTTCTTTTCTTGGCGTCAGTCTTTTGCTTTGCGTCCCACATCAGAATCTGTTACATTGCTCGTGCGTTGCACAGTATACCAAATTATTTACTGTCTCTGAAATGTTGCGTAGTTTTTAAATTACAGCAAAATTCGTCAAAGTCACTTCCACTAATTTTTATGCTCTTTGCTGCTATTGTTACCACAAATCACTCTACATCCACTACAAAACACTGTTTACTAGAGATGGGCAAACTGAAACACGTAACTGTTTCGAAACAAATGAAACAGTACAATGTAATGTTTCGATACGATGTTTCGAAACACTGAAACAGTTTGCGTTTTGTAATCTAATAAACCTACACATTTTATCATCTTGAATGTCTACTGTATAAGTGTGTCCATATAAACATAAATGAGGTGCGAGAGCGCTAATCATATCGCAGAAAGTATGAAACTATCACTTAGGCGTTTTGGCAGTTTCGTATTTCCTGAAGAAAATGTGCTGCTTTCGTGTCGTGTGACTTTCATACTTTTCAATTGGCTGAGGACAGCCATAGCTGAAGACAGAAGAACCACCACGAACGGAACTGGAGGTGGGAGCAAACTGCAGAAACAACGGATATGCTACTGGGATTCCCACATTCCGTTAGTATGGGTAATCTACCCAATCTTGCTAATTTCCCCATGCACACAAAGGGAATCATTGTGGATAATAGGCACCGTGACTATAGACTCACAAATAATGCCAAATAATTCGAATAAATATCAAAATATAACAGAAAAATTTTGTCTTTTACGGTGTTTCGAAGCGTTACTATAAATTCACTATGCTTCCTAGCCCTTCCCGTTCACCATTACACTATCAGTGATACGTCAAACAGATTGCTTGCAATTATACCTACATCAAATTTAAGTATGTGTCTAATAACTGTCACTTTACGCTTTTTTTTATTCAAAATGTTGTAGGCCTACTTGCGTTTCTTAATATGATTACTGTACATGACCAGAGAAACGTATGTTGTAAAAAAAAGTGAATGATTTTCACATATTTATTATTTTGAATGTGAATAGTATGCGTTGTTTTATTGTTTGGTTAGTGTTTATAAAGCAGATGTTACGCCATTTCAGAATAGGACAGTCAGATAGAAACGAAGCTTTATTTTCGGATATCTTAAGCTTCATGCTATTGCTTGTCAAATAGATTTCGACACTCTTGAAAGTGTTTCACGAAGTGGTATGTTGTGTTTCAGTACCTATGCCGAGCCCGAATCTCGTCCGACACAGCGCGGAATGAAACATCACTGTTTCGATACAATTAGTCCGTTCCAAGCACAGGTGGACTGAAACAGCCTTATTTTGAAACAACGATACAGTTTCTGTGTCTGGCTCGAGATCGAATTTGGTTACCCGAGACAGGGGCGGAGTGAAACACCACTGTATCGAAATAGTGAACCACAGCCGTTCCGAAACACTGAAACAGTTCCACGTATCGGTACACTGTATCGAAACAGAAACAGTGGCCGAGTCTACTGTTTACCAAATTGCTATCTCAACTCACTATTACTGCAATTTCACCGTTCACTTTTCCGACAGATCTCAGGTGTCACAGTCACTGAAAATCATCCCCACAAGGGATAGCATGCTTCGAAATATGTGCTAGTAGCAGGATGTAACAGACTGACCACATACAGGAGGGCTGTGGTTGGAAATGTGCAAAATCAGTCACACCTCACAAAGTTTCTTGAACTTTTATCAATCTTCTAAAGATATTGATCTACTACTCGCTGCAGAAGATTATGCCTGGTTGTGGTTTTGTTTATGAAGTGATACTGCTAGATTAGGATTAGAGGGAACTGAGGATCTACTTTGCCATGAAGATCGCTCCAGTATTGTTTTACGGATGCCTTATTTTGATTTCTTACAGTAAGTCATCACACACCAAATAATTACATTAAGTGATTAAACGATCAGTCAATCATATCGTATGCTAACACACAAATCCAACTGCGCTCGACAACACTCTTTTATCAATACCCTGAACAATGAAACAAGTCATGCACAGTACAGCTCATCAAATTAACAAAACCTTATACTCGTGATCACAGTTGTCTTCAGCCATCACATAATCTGCTTCCACCTCCCTCCAAAAATTCAGTATTTCCTAACAGTTAGTTACAGCAATCAAATATTCGACCGCCCACTTCGGCTTGACTCCAATACCACACTCTAGTGGTACACTTAACACTTTGGCTGAAATAATTAAACGGTTAACGTACTTTTTTACAATGATTAGGTGCACGCCCGCTCACTGTGGCCACCACTACTCGACTCTGGCCAGCAATGACACCAACGTTTCTGCCTCAGGTGCCATAAAAATTACCGCTACCTTATAGTGTCCAGCTTCCCTCAGGCAATAGGAAGCGAATATGCCGCCTCCGAGTCGACTTTGAGCCTTTAACCTGCCACTAGGATGCTTTCACCGCGTAAAAGGCTCCCCAACAGTAAGGCTTGCTACATATTACACAGTATTACAATTTGAGGGACACTCATTTGCCATAAATTTTATGCTACCATGCCTGACACTGTAAGGGTGAATAAACAACAGAAAGCCAGTCAAACGAAGTTTCTCACTCCTTCTAGCAGACTAATGAAATCAACTACTTTTAATTGTGGAGGAAATATAATGAAGCCTGGACAACAAAGTGCGCTAGTAGATGCAACTGAGGACCACTGCACTATGGACGAATCAGCAGTTTCATTTAGTGACAGATATTTTACTTTATGACATGACACCATACCCAAGCAATTTCAAAGTTAACTTTTCAGTTACAAATTAAAAAATATGTGTTTCAATGTTTTGGAAAGTTGAACCCTGAAAAGGGGCCAAATAGCGGATGAGATTTCTTAGGGAAATATTTTATTACGAAAGCATTTTTAAAGCTAAATCAATGAAACTTAAATTTGGCTTCTCAGTAAGAAATAAAAGTACATGTTTCACCGTTTTTGGAGATCCAGTCCCTATGGGTCACAACTAAGGATGAAAGTTTTTATGGATTATTTCATTGTGCAAGCGTTTTTGAATATGAGTCTATGAAAATTTGTATCTGGATCCTCTGCTAGAAATAAAACATAAGCGTGTCACTGTTTTTTGAGAAATCGACTCCTAAGAAGGTGAAATGGGGTCAGAATGATTCACTGACTCATCATCGCCAAGCCCAAACAGCTAAGGATAGAGACTTGAAGATCGGAGATGAAGTGGCGCAAACTGTAGGCGTCATTTAAGAAGAGACTGTCCGAAATTCCACTTTTAAGGGGGTGAAATGCTTTTTGAAAGTATGTCGCGGTCAAGGGAATTTTGAAACTAGAACTACGAAAACTGGTATTTGGTTTCTCAATCAGAAATTTAAAAAATACAAGTTTGAGCACTTTTGGGAATTCAACAACTAAAGAGGTAAAACAGTGGCTGAAAATGTTTTTGAAAATAAATAATTACTAAAGATCTACTAAAGGATTTTAAAGGCTACATCTATGACAATTGATATTTCAATTCTCTGTTATAAAAAAATATATGTTTCAGTGTTTTTGGAAATTCAACATCTAAGGGAGTGTAACAGAGGATGAAAATTTTTAAGAAAATGTTCCGTTACAGCACAAAAAATTTAAAGCTAAATTTATGAAAATTAGTATTTCACTTCTCGGTTAGATGTAAAGAAATATTTCCACAAGAACACAAAAGGCATAATTAACAAAAGCTTTGGACTCTGCTACCGGTATCGCTTTTTGGTGAAAAGTACATTGGCAAAAGACAATGCATAAGGCCTTAACTAGCGTGAAAAGCTTAGAAGGTGTTGTGTTTTGTTAATAACATAAATATTCGATTAAATAAAAACAAAGAAATTTCTGCAGGTCGTACAATCTATGCGAGCAAAGCAGCGCGTGGTAAGCTACTATTCTAATAAATAAATCGTTCTAAGTCTAGAAAAAAAACCATAAGCGGTAACGTTTTCATTAAATCCTAAGGTGTGTCTTGTCGAAATTGCAGAGATAGTACTCAAATAAAAAATTGTATTGATCTGTGTAAAGTCAACCAATTTCTTAAACTATTAACAATCACTAACAATGGATCAGTAAATCAGAGATACCAACATTTCACGTGTAACGGGTGTATTGTATAGGCCAGATAGGAAGTTCAGCACGCCATCCAGATCAAATAACTGCATGACACTGGGGCCAGCAAACACCTGTGCAGATTGGCAGTCATGCGCCAAGTGACTCCAGCGCGTTCACCAACGCACTATTTTACGTCCGAACAGGTATCAGAACAGTCACACATATTGTCACACATATTGTCAAGCTGGGACAAAAGTGTCAGGTGGTTCTTGTATCTGAGCGGTGAACTGATCCTCTTGTCTGGCCAGCACAGTATACAGACTGGTCCAATATGCCGAAATAATAATTAAAGATAAAGGCAACAGCCTACATCATTAAATTGTTAATTGTGAAGTACTCCCATTGTCATCTAAAAAACTATCCATATAAATTCAGATACACATAAAAATTGAAATTTTGCGGGTATGTTAGTAAGTTACTGTATTTATAATTTATTCTGTTAATGATGAGAACTAAATTTCTGAAAAGCTTTGTAATTCTGTACATAAATTTGTGAGTGAAATGGATCCCATATTGTTGGTCAGAGTGCTGAGCTTCTGTATTGCCTTTCAGTAGTAAACAAATCTCAATTAAATAATAATAAATATCCAGTATAACAACGATAATTGTGCTTTTGGGATATTTATTTCACTGCAGAGAGGCTTAAGAAATATTTGTTGCAGTCACTACATTGTTAGTGTCATTTGTCACAAATAATGTAATATCCATGTAATATGGCATAAAACAATATGAGTTAAATTTTTCACTAGGATTTCTAAATATTTTGATCTTCAAGAATTCCCTGCATCATTGTCTACTCTACTAGGCCACAGTTTCGTAACGTTTCAGGACTTAATTTATTCCTTTCGGAATACCGTTGCTACTGCCTTAGCAGAAAAATTCCAGAACCAGGGTTTAATTAGAGTTAATTTTCAATACATTTCGTCCTCCGTACACGTCAATTCAATTAAATAAACATGAAAAAGGGAACTGAATTGAAGTAGTTCTTTTCATTCCATTAAAGGCACAATCCTTCTTTTCAAAATACTGTATTGCAGAAAACTTACTAAACAGCTTTAGTCATTTAATATTTATCTGAGTCTTATTCAAAAACTATCTCACTTTCTAGTGTCTGGGCCTGACTGGATGGTGAATTCAGGAGCTGTTCTCTTGAGGTTTTTCAGTTCAATGTCGTTGTTTATCAACGTTATCCAAAGCATGGAAATCCATCCAACGTGTGTCAGACAGATTGGTTCTGCCATTGAGTGGGCTGTCATCGCGTCCATGATTGGAGTTGCGCCATATATTGTGTACTTGGTACGTTTTGTAGTCACTGTCACACCTTCCCTATTATGGCTTTACTAATTCACGTGAAACAGTAAATGTAATTTTTCAGATAGGCCTAATTTTATTACATTCTAAAGTTAGTAGATTTCTCAACGATTTGTTCTTTGCAGGGTGAGTTGGTTGATCGCCGGTGCCTATATGGTGTGCTTGGAATTCTCCTCTTCTTGGCAGCTGTGGTAACGTCCTTTCTTCCAGAGTCTTTGCACGAGAGATTACCAGAGACTCTCGAAGATGCTACCAATTATGGTGCCTGTCAAAACTACTGGAGCTTACCTGTCATTAAAAAGGGATGGAGATCCGCTACTTACATGCCTGGCGTATTATTTCTTAAAAATTTATGCTTCAGTATACCTTTTTCCAAAATCATATTTATGCTTTTTAACCTCTTTCGCATTCTGTTCATAATTTGTGGATGTGATCTCGGCAAACGGCTGAGTAAAATTAAGAAAGAAAGAAAATTAGCACACACCGTACTTAAAACAGAACATTAATTTCTAGCTATGAAGGTTGGTACACCAATTAGAATGTAAATTAATATTCACACCCTTTCATATCATCATCGTTAGACTCACTTTGTAATGAGCAGCGTACCAAATTTATTTTCGGTGCCTCTGAGAGAGAAGACATGAGTTGTTTTCACTGTAACCTCACCCTCTAACTCTTAGATTGCCTGCAGATATTATTTTTGTGCTCTGCTGTGAGCAATGGTTCATACTAATCGTAAGAAAGGCTGGAAACTTTATTGCATTATCACATGGCAACATTAATCGGTCGCCACCACACTTTGTCTGGAAATCTTCTCAACTACTCTTATAAGGTTAGTCAGGAAGATATATTACGGTATATTGATAATTTTTACTTATGGACCGTCTGACAGTAACTGAATAAAACACAATTTTAGTGCCATACGCGTTTCGCCTTTATTTTCTGCAAGGTATCATCAGTGGCCTGGAATATGTACATGTGTTAGCTATTTAATTTACATTTTTGTCACTGCGCCTGTAGGTTATAAACAGTTCTGGTGGTTGGTATTTCCTATTAAGTAGTAATGTTTTGAACTGTACTTACAGGTTGCGTGGACAATTTCTTACATATTGCGCTCCTGTTGCATTTTTGGTGTTGTTCTTCTTCTTATGAACGCCAATTAGCGGTTTTCTCCGCATTCCACAGCACTATGCACTCAAGGTTACTAAATAATAAGGTTGGGCAGTAAGCGCTCTGCTCTGCCATTGGCTGGCCTAGTGACGTCAGCGTGGAAGCAAGCGCTCACAAGTAGACGACACGGCATGCCCGTTTACGTCAAGTTTTTGGCGGAAGATTTTGTTTATACCAGAAATGAGATGTCTAAACTGCTTTTCTGCTGCTAAAATATTACAGTTAAAACTGATGAGTTATATTCTTTCGCAGCTTATACCTCACACATCGGTAAAATTTCAGATCACAACCGTACACTGGCACACACTTGAAATTCGAAACCTCGGCTCAAATAAATCAGAAACTGTTCATTTAATCGCATTGAAATGAATTTACTTAAGAGCTCGAAGTTGCACACACTTGTTTGTAAGAACAGCATTCCTTCTTCCTAAAGCCGCTATAGTATTCATCAAAGTAACTTTATCTGTGTCTCAAAAAAAAAAAAAAAAAAAAACTGTCATCTGTAGATGTGCTCTTATTATGATGTTTCTTATTTGGTGACAGCTTTTCCAGAGTTTCCAGAGATTTCTTATGTGGTTCTCGTTTCTTATACCGTTTGGTTCTGTTCTGTTGCGGGTGACACATTGACAGTCGCACTACTGCACGGCAAATTGCGCGAAGGAACTGCATCTGGCTTAAGCATTCTTTTTCGGGGCAAATTAAGCAATTCAGAGTGTAAATCCCTTAAGTAATCTGTTTCTGCGAAATGGCGAGAACATATTCTTGCACGCATTCTTGCGTGTGCGTGTGTGTGTGTGTGTGTGTGTGTGTGTGTGTGTGTGTTTACACTGTCTTTCCCTCAACATTTCGACAACCATAGTTTTTGTAATGTTTCATTACGAGGGAAACTGTGATACATTACGTCAGTTCCCTTCGTGCTCCAGTTGTAGGAAAAACAGCCCGTTACAGCACAGCCTGGCATTGTAAGAATTAGGAAATGATAACATAAAACAAAAAAAAACTCTTCCCCACACCATCTGGACACACACACACACACTCACACACACACACACACACACACATATACACACGAAGACAAAAAAAATTATTTCGCACCAAAATACAGACACACACACACAAACACACACACACACACACACACACACACACACACATACAGAGCACAAAAAAATAAAATAAAATAAAATAAAAATTTATCACACCAAAATACACACACACACACACACACACACACACACACACAGAACAAAAAAATAAATAAAATACAATAAAGTAAAATAAATAGCACACCAAAACACACACATACACACACACACACACACACACACATACACACACAGCACAAAAAATAAATAACTAAATAAAATAAATAGCACATCAAAACACATACACACACACACACACACACACACACACACACACACACACACACACACACACATACACAAACGCACACACAAATGCATACACGAACAGACCACAGATACTTCAATAGTTACACCCATAAGTTTGGCAATAACATTCGATCTTTGGCAAAAACATTTGACAGTCGGCAACAGAAACCAAAACATTGCATTAAAACAAGTGTTCAGTGCATAGTGCTGTGGAATGTGGAGAAAACCGCTAATTGGCGTTCATAAGAAGAAGAACAACACCAAAAATGCAACAGGGACGCAATATGTAAGAAATTGTCCACGCAACCTGTAAGTACAGTACAAAACATTACTACTTAGTAGGAAATACCAACCACCAGAACTGTTTATAACCTATAGGCACAGTGACAAAAATGTAAATTAAATAGCTAACATATGTACATATTCCAGGCCACTGATGGTGTCTTGCAGAAAATAAAGGCGAAACGCGTATGGCACTAAAATTGTGTTTTATTCAATTGCTGTCAGACGGTCCATAAGTAAAAATTATCAATATACCGTAATATTACACGCAACTGAAGAAGACAAGACTACAAAAGTTGAAGATGTCAGGAAGATATAGTTAGTAGCATTTCGTATATGTGAGCGGTGTCTGCTTTTTTCGAACACACACACACACACACACACACACACACGCACGCGCACACACAGATGTGTATAAACACACACTGAAGCGCCAAAGAAACTGGTACAGGCATGCACATTCAAATGCAGAGATTTGTAAATAGGCAGAATACGACGCTGCGGTCGGCAACACCTATGTATAAGAAGTGCCTGGCGCATATGGTAGAACAGTGGTGGTGTGGTGTACCACGAATTGCTTCCCCGAGGTGTAACCACAACTGCTAACATTTATCGTCAACAACTGAGACGTCTTTGAGACGCAATCCAAGAATAACGACCAGGAAGACTGCATTAAATGATGCTACTCCACGATAAAGCTCGCTCGAATTCTGCTAGACTGGCAAAAACGATATACAAGCGTTGCGTTGGGATGTTACTGCGCATCTACCCGTATTCGACTGATATTACACCTCCAGACTGTCACCTTTTCCGTTCTCTATCGAACAGCCTTCAAGAAACTTCTTCCCGGATGAAAATGCACTCTGAACGGGCTCGATGAGGTCTTCGCCTCAAAAACACGTGATATCTATAGCTGCGAATCGAACCCTTACCCAAACAATGGCAGACTGTTGTAAATGGTGAAGGAGAATATAATATTGACGACTAAATTCCCTGTTACGGTTATCAATTGTGGTATTAAACTTACGGAAAAACGATATGAACTTGTGAAACAACATAATATGCTGCGGTACTTACTTCATTTTGAAATATCAAAATCACTATAATCGATATCGAAAAGAGAGTCAATTCACTATCAAACCCGCCAGGTCAGCCAAGAGGGCTAATACGCTGCTTTCTGGACTCGGGTAGACGCGCCGGTCCCGGATCGAATCCGCCCGGCGGCTTAACGATGGAGGCCGGTGTGCCGGCCAGCCTGGATGTGGTTTTTAGGCGGTTTTCCACATCCCTCTAGGTGAATACCGGCTGGTCCCCACGTCCTGCCTCAGTTACACGGCTCGCAGACATCTGAACACCTTTGCACTATTCCATGGCTTACACTAGACACGGACAGTTGGGGTACACTAATTCCGTCTCGAAAGGGGAGGGGGGGGGATGGGGTGGCGGCAGGAAGGGCATCTGGCCGCCCCTTCAATTAACCTTGCCACAGCTGATTAAGCATGCCGACCCTGCGTCATTGCGGGAAAAGGCACAAGCAAAAGAAAAGAAAGAAAGAAAAGTCAATTCATTATCAAGCTGTGGTATCAGTCTACAAGGTGCGGAAGAGTCAAACTTTGTTATCTAATAGTTTCTTCAATATGTAAAGAGAAAAACTGCTTAGAGGGGAAGTATTTAACACAAGCAGTAAAAGTTTTACTGAGAAACTAACAACAGGAACAGATGTAGCTTTACTTCGGTTCCATAAAACAGTAACCAAATTGACTAAAGTCAGAACACTTTCATGATGCGAGAATGATAAGGTGCCACGTTACTTCTACTGACGTGGAGTCGCACATATGCAACGCACCTACTATGTATCTGTTATGCCACACGTCACGCCGGCTGTGGTACTTTGAAGGCCGTCTTGTCAGGATGCGCACAGAGAGAAAGCGGACTACCTGCGCATTGGGGCCCAGTTCGACGCGGCTTAACCCAGTGCGGAAAATATCACCTTGTTATCTAATGAGGCGACGTGCTGTGCTGACATGATCTCAAACGATTTTGCAGAAACTAATGGGCAAAAAAAAAAAAAAAAAAAACCATTACGTTACTTATAGCTCTATATGTCATCCTCATGGATAGGTTCCCAAAATTTCGATAATGGTCGTACTTATTGTGCTGTTCTCACTGAAGTAAGTCGCGGCGCGAAATTCGAAAAAGTTTGCAATGATAAATATGCGTCGCTATGATTTTGCATTTGGTGCGTATTACATCATATGTTGCTGAGAATGAAATTTAAGCAAAATACTGAATTTTTCTTTAGCCTTAGTAGGAGTTCCCTATCTGTCTCCAATCTGGAGAAAACACGCCTCCGACTGCAGCCACATGAGAATGAAATATTTATAACGTACGTTGTATCTCATAAACCGTTCGAGATACCGAAACGAGATTTTGGCAGGTGATGATCACGCCAAAAAGAGCGTGTTTTGCTACATGGTTAACATATGGAACTTCTTTATCCACGTTGGTATAGCAGAAGCTACGGTTTTTATTTTATTTTTTTCCATCCACTACTGCAATTTTTTAAGACTCTTCGACAGCTATAAGGAGGAGAATCTGCTAGTATAAAAATAAAGAGGAAATTCCTTATCTTATACTACAGCAAACCGACACAGTGAGCTTTCACGTAAGGTATTGACCACCCTGATCGCATATTGCTCGTTTAATAAAAGACTTAAGTTTCAAGATTCTGTCGCATAGCAACTGCAAGGCGAGTTTGTGCCATTTTGTAATGTGTTTTGGCAGAAAAAAGCAAAATTAAACCGCTCAACAAGAGAAATGTAGCCATTCCTCATAACTGATGAACCTTCCTCAGAAAAGAAATGGTTAACAGTTCAGGCAAAAATAAATCGGGACGGAAATAAGTACATGTGTGCCGTTCACCAGATATAAAAACCGATAACTCAAGATCGAAGTGAGCTACCGCTCTGCTCTCAGTTCTAAATAAAATTTCGATGCCTTATCTACATTTAACACACGACAACATATGAGCTAAAATCAACCATATATGCAAAGTTTACACAATGCGTTTTTACCTCCGCAAACCCTTGAAAATTTTGTGCAGTGCTTTACTTAATTTAATGCAGCATGGTAACTACGACAAATAACGGCAGCATATTTACTCCCCTATCGAGTGAAGATATCAGACTGTAAGATGTGAAAAATTAATTTTCTCGCTCAATAGTTTTCTTAAAATCGGACGATAAGTACGTCATAGCACCCAGCAAGTCAGCATGGAGGGAACTGAGCCCACTGTGCATGACTATCCAACGGATATAAAAATCAATAACTCGAGAGCGAAACTAGCTATTGCTCTGCTCTCAATTTTAAATAAAATTTCGATATCTTATCTACTACATTTAGTGCATGGCAGTTGAAGGGCTACAATGAACAACATGCAAAGTTTACCACTGCAAACTCTTGAAAAGTTTGTGCAGTGGTTTACGTAATTTCATGCAGCGCAGCAGCTGTGACAAATAACAAAAAGAAATTGTCTCATATCGAGTGAAAATAGCAGACTTTAAGACGTGCAAGAAGTTAATCTTTTCCACCTGATAGCTTTTTTTAAAGTTGGATGACAAGTAGAGACCGTATTATAAGCATTTACATGTTGCATATTCATTTGCATATTTGGCTCCTTTTCATCGGTTATTGCATATTTTAACTAAAAACTAGTCACGATGCATATTTTCGCTCTATGTTTACTATATTTCAAAAATTTTGATGGGCGGTCTCTAGCTGGATCTAGTTTTGATGTCTCACAGATTGACCATGAGCTAGAACTGTGTGCAGTCGCTAACCCAGAGGCCACTGCCTAGCGAAGTCATTACATAAGAGGAACAGGAACAAGCAGACACAGTCAATGCTCCTAAGCCCGCACCCCCGGTTAATCCCCACCATTGTCATATCGTACGCGTTGGCAACAATTAAATTAAACTACGCAAGCTTTTAGTGGGACGCCCATTGTTACAGTTTAACTTTCTATTTACTTGTGGCAACGGCCTTGCCGCAGTGGTTACACCGGTTCCCGTGAGATCAGCGAAGTTACGCGCTGTCGGGCGTGGCCTTGCCATTTTTCGGGGTGCACTCAGCCTCGTGGTGCCAATTGAGGAGCTACTCGACTGAATAGTTGCGGCTTCGGTCAAGAATACCATCTTAACGGCCGGGAGTGCGGCGTGCTGACCCCACGCCCCTCCTATCCGCGTCCACCACTGCGTATGACGCGGCGGTCGTATGGTACCGATGGGCCACTTGTAGCCTGTAGACGGAGTGATTTTTTTCTGTTTACTTGTACACAAATGAACGTGTTTACGACGTGTAGTGGGTAACGTGTTGTGCGCTGTTACCTGAGAAAAAAAAACGGCGTTACGTGGATAGCTGACCATCTTGGAACATTTACATTTGACTCGGCCTCGGCTATCTTCAAATGGTTCGACGCCAGTCGTCGTGGTCGGCAGGAGAGCGGCGGCCCCTCAGACGTCTTGATATAGTGCACAGTGTTGTGCCCGACGTCCTTCGGTATGCCTGGTGCCGTGGTTAACGCTGGAAAGTCTTTCAATAGTGCGGCATACTGATTGTCAGTGGCGGTAATCAGCTGGGCAGACTGGGTGGATGTCTGGCGCTGGAAACCTGTGGTCGTCAACCGTGCGATCTGGTTCACAAGGTGGGTGTTGGTCATATCTGGCAAAAGGTTATAGAACACCAAGAAATCCGTCCTAATATTGGCTCTGCCGCATCCGCCACCCTGAAATTCCAGAGGAACGTGCAGTGGAGGCCAAGATCCATCTCTATTCTGTGCAAGCCATACGTTGCAGTAGGCGAGTTATTTGCCGCCGCCAGGCAAAACGACATACGTGGTCGGCACTGATGTAGCGTCATACGTGGGTAAATACATAAGTTGGAGCGAGTATCACTCAAGTTCTTATAACCGGTGTGTCGATCGCTGATGGACAGGTACTGTGATGTTGGCCAGTAATCAGGCGAATCACCTTTGTTCAACTGCTGCTGGCATTTGGGAAAGCGCACCGTTTGGCGGCAGCGTTACACACGTTCCCCAAAATGCTGGTGGTACCAGGGGCCCTATTCTGTATCGTTCATACCGATCGGTGTAGTAGGTTTTTCTCGGTAGTGACGTCATTTTCGGGTCTGTACCGAAATATCCTATTCAGTAAGATTCTGAGACCTGTTACCGAACAGTCCTCCCACCGATTTTACGACAATTGTACCGAGAGGTTTTGGATTTCGCTGTGTCCCTGTCAATCGGTGAGCTGTGGTTTATGTACACTTATAATTTGTTTTTTTAAACATATTTAGCGGTTTTAGCTTTGGATTTAGTGAGTATGTTACTCAAGATTCACCAGAGGACGCATCCGGTTGGAAAGTGAGTTCATAATAGACTATTTGCCCTTGTTAGAAATATGGTTAGGTTAGGTTGTTACTGTGAATGATTACATCCAAAAAGAAAACGTTTTCGATCAATATTCTCTCAAAATACGTGTTATTTTAATGCAAATAAGAGTTTAAAGATCAGGAAATATCAAGACATCGGCTCTGCTTACGTATATTACATGAGTGTGAACTGACATTACTAGTGACTTTGTGTACTTTTTCCCAAAAATGGTTTAGTTAGTAATTATCAAAACGTGTTTACAACCTTCGAGTAACAATGGAAAGCAATTATGTGAAGCCTGATTTGGAAACCCTCCAAACTATTACGCAGCACCGTTTGGCAACGAAGTCAGCCTACGTTCCTCTCCCAAATAGTACAAGAATTGAGCAGTGCGTAGCTGTTGTTTAGCGTGGCCAAGTGGTTAGCGCGTGGGAGTGCTATACAAAACAAGGGTTCGCGCACGGATAGGTGCAAATATTTTTTTTTTTTGTCCTCTTCATATACGCAACACGTTCTGAGACATTGTTATTGGTGTAAGTTAAGATTTCTCTGCAATATTCGTTATTACTTACATGTAAGAGCGCGCTCCCTCAATAATGATTTCGTGATTCCCGTGCGTTTAAAAAACGAAACATGAAAACGCTCCAGATGAAATTGCTGTGAATGAAACAACTGACAGTGACCTTTATAGTTTTTCTTGTCATAAATAATTTACCATTTTTTCCGAATATGTAGCGATTTCCGAGTATGCGGTTAGACGGGAACCTAAGAGCACAACTTAAATTACGGGGAATGTAACTAGCAGCAGTCATTTTCATATTCTTGCTTGTCACAAGTATTTATCTGCGATCGAATCCTCAACAACAATAGACTGAGATGAAAGATCTCCGCCGCTTTAGACAGTAGCACCATATTCGATACATTTTCAATAATGAGATACGTGTTATAAACTTCGACGAACTGCAGGAGCTCTGGAAAACGCGTTTTTTCAATTTTGTTTTTAAGACCCAAATCATTGAGGTATCATATAGGGAAATGGATAGGTTGAAGTTAGATATAGTGGGAATTAGTGAAGTTCGGTGGCAGGAGGAACAAGACTTCTGGTCAGGTGACTACAGGGTTGTAAACACAAAATCAAATAGGGGTAATGCAGGAGTAGGTTTAATAATGAATAGGAAAATAGGAATGCGGGTAAGCTACTACAAACAGCATAGTGAACGCATTATTGTGGCCAAGATAGATACGAAGCCCACACCTACTACAGTAGTACAAGTTTATATGCCAACTAGCTCTGCAGATGACGAAGAAATTGAAGAAATGTATGATGAAATAAAAGAAATTATTCAGATTGTGAAGGGAGACGAAAATTTAATAGTCATAGGTGACTGGAATTCGAGTGTAGGAAAAGGGAGAGAAGGAAACATAGTAGGTGAATATGGATTGGGGGACAGAAACGAAAGAGGAAGCCGCCTGGTAGAATTTTGCACAGAGCACAACATAATCATAACTAACACTTGGTTTAAGAATCATGAAAGAAGGTTGTATACATGGAAGAACCCTGGAGATACTAAAAGGTATCAGATAGATTATATAATGGTAAGACAGAGATTTAGGAACCAAGTTTTAAATTGTAAGACATTTCCAGGGGCAGATGTGGACTCTGACCACAATCTATTGGTTATGACCTGTAGATTAAAACTGAAGAAACTGCAAAAAGGTGGGAATTTAAGGAGATGGGACCTGGATAAACTAAAAGAACCAGAGGTTGTACAGAGATTCAGGGAGAGCATAAGGGAGCAATTGACAGGAATGGGGGAAATAAATACAGAAGAAGAAGAATGGGTAGCTTTGAGGGATGAAGTAGTGAAGGCAGCAGAGGATCAAGTAGGTAAAAAGACGAGGGCTAGTAGAAATCCTTGGGTAACAGAAGAAATATTGAATTTAATTGATGAAAGGAGAAAATATAAAAATGTAGTAAGTGAAACAGGCAAAAAGGAATACAAACGTCTCAAAAATGAGATCGACAGGAAGTGCAAAATGGCTAAGAAGGGATGGCTAGAGGACAAATGTAAGGATGTAGAGGCCTATCTCACTAGGGGTAAGATAGATACCGCCTACAGGAAAATTAAAGAGACCTTTGGAGATAAGAGAACGACTTGTATGAATATCAAGAGCTCAGATGGAAACCCAGTTCTAAGCAAAGAAGGGAAAGCAGAAAGGTGGAAGGAGTATATAGAGGGTCTATACAAGGGTGATGTACTTGAGGACAATATTATGGAAATGGAAGAGGATGTAGATGAAGATGAAATGGGAGATACGATACTGCGTGAGGAGTTTGACAGAGCACTGAAAGACCTGAGTCGAAACAAGGACCCCGGAGTAGACAATATTCCATTGGAACTACTGACGGCCGTGGGAGAGCTAGTCCTGACAAAACTCTACCATCTGGTGAGCAAGATGTATGAAACAGGTGAAATACCCTTAGACTTCAAGAAGAATATAATAATTCCAATCCCAAAGAAAGCAGGTGTTGACAGATGTGAAAATTACCGAACTATCAGCTTAATAAGTCACAGCTGCAAAATACTAACACGAATTCTTTACAGACGAATGGAAAAACTAGTAGAAGCCAACCTCGGGGAAGATCAGTTTGGATTCCGTAGAAACACTGGAACACGTGAGGCAATACTGACCTTACGACTTATCTTAGAAGAAAGATTAAGGAAAGGCAAACCTACGTTTCTAGCATTTGTAGACTTAGAGAAAGCTTTTGACAATGTTGACTGGAATACTCTCTTTCAAATTCTAAAGGTGGCAGGGGTAAAATACAGGGAGCGAAAGGCTATTTACAATTTGTACAGAAACCAGATGGCAGTTATAAGAGTCGAGGGACATGAAAGGGAAGCAGTGGTTGGGAAGGGAGTAAGACAGGGTTGTAGCCTCTCCCCGATGTTGTTCAATCTGTATATTGAGCAAGCAGTAAAGGAAACAAAAGAAAAATTCGGAGTAGGTATTAAAATTCATGGAGAAGAAATAAAAACTTTGAGGTTCGCCGATGACATTGTAATTCTGTCAGAGACAGCAAAGGACTTGGAAGAGCAGTTGAATGGAATGGACAGTGTCTTGAAAGGAGGATATAAGATGAACATCAACAAAAGCAAAACAAGGATAATGGAATGTAGTCTAATTAAGTCGGGTGATGCTGAGGGAATTAGATTAGGAAATGAGGCACTTAAAGTAGTAAAGGAGTTTTGCTATTTGGGGAGCAAAATAACTGATGATGGTCGAAGTAGAGAGGATATAAAATGTAGGCTGGCAATGGCAAGGAAAGCGTTTCTGAAGAAGAGAAATTTGTTAACATCCAGTATTGATTTAAGTGTCAGGAAGTCATTTCTGAAAGTATTTGTATGGAGTGTAGCCATGTATGGAAGTGAAACATGGACGATAAATAGTTTGGACAAGAAGAGAATAGAAGCTTTCGAAATGTGGTGCTACAGAAGAATGCTGAAGATTAGATGGGTAGATCACATAACTAATGAGGAAGTATTGAATAGGATTGGGGAGAAGAGAAGTTTGTGGCACAACTTGACCAGAAGAAGGGATCGGTTGGTAGGACATGTTCTGAGGCATCAAGGGATCACCAATTTAGTATTGGAGGGCAGCGTGGAGGGTAAAAATCGTAGAGGGAGACCAAGAGATGAATACACTAAGCAGATTCAGAAGGATGTAGGTTGCAGTAGGTTCTGGGAGATTGAAAAGCTTGCACAGGATAGAGTAGCATGGAGAGCTGCATCAAACCAGTCTCAGGACTGAAGACCACAACAACAACATAGGGAAGTGGGCTACTTAATCATTTGGCTCTCTAGGAGCGAGTTATAACCACATTCTGTTTATCTTCTTATTCTTTGAAAATCTCAGAATCAATTTTTCGGGTGTTTTTATAGATGTAATAGTGCAATGTGGTACTACACACTATTCCCAACTCAGTTCCGAAACGTAAAATGCAAAACACGATGTCATTGTGAATGAGAATAAGATGACATAATGCGGCGTTTCCGACAATCTGCAGAATACAGTCAAATATGCTATCTTTTCGGTACTTCGAAGAATAGCGCGCCTGTGTCGTCTGCTAGCCGCTTTGTGTTCGTGGCGCTGTGCGCGCTGCAGTGCGCATGCGCGGATCTGCGGCCGCTTGCTTTTGATTGGCTTGTGCGACGCGAACCGGCAACAGCGCTTTGGTTCTCTAGACCCGAACGGCATCCCTTCCGAAATGCATACTGAATAACGCAGGGGCTTTAATTCGAGCACTAGACCATTCGGTGCTCTTGAGTACCGAAATGATCGGCACAATAGCGGAAAGATACAGAATAGGCACCCAGCAAAAGTCTTTCTGTGCATCAGGTGATGGCGCAGGCGAGCGGAATGAGGCCCTGCTGCGGGAGTGTCTCCTTTATCTTGGCCGGCTGTAATCTCCGATGCTGCAACACACTACCAGCCGGCTACTCTGTTGCACCAGTTGATCGACCTTCTCGGCTAATGCATCGTACTCAGCTTGCGCTACTGTGGTGGCTGAACTCACGCACAGTGCGGCTGATACAGTAATAGGCATGGGTGAGACTGCATCCAGCACCATGTCGGCCGATTCTGCCACTGTGTCTAACAACATCTCCCACTGCTTCGCGATAATCGTCTTGATAGATGGAGGTAAGCGAGTGCTCCAGATTGTACGAGGCGTGTTTTTTAAATAAGTACCGTTTTGAAACTAAAAAATGATGTGCTAAGATATCTCAATAATTTTATTTTTACGTGAATGCCCGTACCTTAATCTACGCACTGACGCCATGTCAGTCTGATTCTTCCTTGCTTACTTTGTGTACTGAATGTTTAAAATGCCTCCGATAATCGTGAGTCCCGCCGACTGTGAAGTACGGGCTGTTATAAGATTTCTTAGTGCCAAAGGCCTAAAAGCGATCGATATTCATCGTGAGATCTGTGCAGTTTACGGAGAAAACATTATGAGTGATAGAATGGTAAGAAAGTGGGTGAGAGCATTTAAGGATGGCCGCACAAATGTGCATGATGAACAACGGAGTGGGCGTCCTTCAGTTGTTAATGAAAGTTTGGAGCAGGAAGTGGGCAATAAGGTGAGAGAAAACAGACGCTTTATGATTTCATCCTTGCGGGATGACCTTCCTAGTGTTTCTCATAGTGTTTTGTATGGCATTGTGAACGAGCACTTCGATTACCGAAAACTGTGCACACGTTGGGTACTGAAATTGTTGTCGGATGTGCTCTAAACCAAACGTTTAGACAGTGCATTGACTTCCCTTTCGCGGTACCACAACGACGGTGATGATTTCTTAAGCCAAATAGTTACGGGCGATGAAACATGGGTGGCCTACGTCACACCAGAATCAAAGCAACAGTCCATGGAAGTTGAGCAAGGGCATCGTTTTGCTACAAGACAATACCCGTCCGCATGTGGCGAATCAGACCAAAGATCTCATCACATCTTTTCGATAGGAAACTCTAGATCATCCTCCGTACAGCCCCAATCTTGCTCCCAGTGACTACCATTTGTTCCTGCACTTGAAGAAACACCTGGGCGGTCAGCGTCTTCAAGACGATGGCGAAGTCAAAACAGTGGTGATGCAGTGGTTAACAAGTCAGGCAGCAGACTTCTATGAGAAGGGTATTCAAAAACTGGTACAACGTTATGACAAGTGCCTCAATATTGACGGAACGTATGTAGAAAAGTAGATTAAGGTACAGGCTTTCATGTAAAAATAAAATTATTGAGATATCTTAGCATGTCTTTTTTTTATTTCAAAACGGTACTTACTTAAAAAAACACGCCTCGTACATAGCAGATGATCATATACAGTATTAGCATCAATTTTACTTCTAAATGCTGCAGATACTGTGATGGTCTTTGGTCTCCAACATCTTCTTGAATTAGTAACTGACGGAAGCACTCTTCTTGTGATGCAGATACACGGTGGATCAGTTCCGTTTTCAACCTTTTGTATGCATTCCCTTCAGGTTGTGCAACGATATCTTCCTCTCCTGCCGCATATTGCTGCTCCAGTTGGCTCACCACCAATGCAAATTTAGATGTGTCTGCGGTAACGCTTGAATAAATGAAATTTGTCTCTACCTGGACAAACCACAGCGCCAGATTTTGTGGTCGTAACGGTAGTAGCCTCACAGCTAGTCTACATACTGTCAAGTTACCAACCACTTGATTCTCATTCATTCTGTACTGGTGTTACGTGTGTGCAGGAATGACCAGATCACATCGGTGTCACCACAATAGCAACAGTGTAAATGAATTAGGTCCTGAAATCTGCACTGTGACATCATGGAAATTAGCCACTTGTGCATGTACGGTGCCTGCCAACTTTACTGTTTTGGCACTGGAGACAACACTTCATCCACTCTCTACAATCCCTCTTTGCTCCTGGCCACACGAGGCGATCTAGAATCAGATCGAGTGTAGATCTCGTACCTGGATGGCTCAGACTGTGTAGGGATTCGAATGCTTGCCGTCAGAAGTTCATAGACAGGTATGGATGTGGCTTGCCCATGGACACATCACAATGCAGTTGCATGCTGGTGACAGGAATGTCTACAGATTGTAATTGCACTGAAGTCTGTGCATCTTGTAACAGGTCTTGCAGCCCTTGGTCTGACTTCTGTGCTACTGTGAGTGCAGTGTAGTCCAGTGTAGAGCTGTTCATGACACAAGAGAGACAGTCCGACATTATGTTGTCGATCCCAGAAATGTGTTAAACGTCTATGGTGAATTGGGCAAAGTACAGCAGTTTATTGTGTTGCCTCTGTGAACAGTTCAGATTATTTTTCACGGAGGTGAATGTCAGCGACTTGTGGTCTGTAAATATTGTGAAGGCATGAGCCTCAACGTGAGGACGAAAGTATTTGGCAGTCTCATACATTTCCAGCAGTTTGTGGTTGTATGCGCTCCATTTCTCTTGCGAGGTGGTCAGCTTTTTAGAGAAGAAAGCTAGTGGCTGCCAGGCCTCATCAACCCATTCTATTGCTGCCTATTCTATTACTGTCTGGCCCGCATCTACAACCACATCGGCCGGCCGTGGTGGCCGAGCGGTTCTAGGCGCTTCAGTCCAGAACCGCACGACTGCTACAGTCGCAGGTTCGAATCCTGCCTCGTGCATGGATGTGTGTGCTGTCCTTAGGTTAGTTAGGTTTAAGTAGTTCTAAGTCTAGGGGACTGATGACCTCAGATGTTAAGTACCATAGTGCTCCGAGCCATTTGAACCATTTTTTTTTACAACCACATCCATTCGGCTCAGGATTGCCAACAGTGCCGCATCCACTATCACTTGCTTTGTTTTCTCAAATGCTGCCATCATATCGTCTGTTCAGGTAATTGCTGAATTGCCTTTAGCCTTCGGGCCTGCCAGCATGGCTGTCAGTGGCTCTTGAACTTCAGCTGCATGTGGTAGATGCAACCAATAAAAATTCAGTATGCCTAGGTAGCGCCTTAATTCCTTGCATGTGGCCAGCCGGGGCAGCTGGCGGATAGCCTCTATTTCGTTCAGCAATGGTAGCAAGCCTGAAGGAGTAAAGCGGTGGCCTCGGAAGTCAACTTGCGACTGTTCAAAGATACACTTCGCCACGTTCAGCACAATCCCGTACTCACTTGGGTGTTGAAATACATCAAAGAGATGCTGGCCACCTTCTTCTAGCGAGGATGAAAAGACCAAAACGTCGTTGAGGTAAGTGAAATAGAATGACAGGCCTTGCAGCACAGAATTGATGAACCTTTGCCACATTTTCTTCGCAGTCTGGAGACCAAAAGTCATAAATTTGCTTTCAAATAAGCCAAATGGCGTAATTATGGCTGTCTTCGGTATACCTTTGTTGGTCACTGGGATCAGTGTATAGGCCTTAGCACAATCTAGTACATTATACACACAAGCGCCACTCAACGCGCAGTTGAAGTCGCAGAGCAGAAGTATCGGGTACCTTTCAGGTATTGTGCGGTAATTCAGTGCTCTATAATACCCACAAATTAAATCTGCAAGTGAAAATTGCTCGAAATGTGTATAAACTCGACGGATTGACAGGCAGTAAAGTCCCACATTACTGAATTTATCGAGAAATTGTCCCACAAATATACGGCCATCAACCTCATCATTAGTTGGTTTACACATTACCGAGTGTCGTGGCCATATTTTTTCATCTGAAGACATGCGCCGAAAAATGGGCTAACCCTCAAATGTAACAGCTTAGATATAAGTGTTGCCATCTGTTGCCAGGTACGGGAACTATCAAAATTGACATTGGTCTCATCCCTAAATATCAGGGATGAGACCAATGTCAAATTTGATAGATCCCGTACCTGGCAACAGATGGCAACACTTATATCTAAGCTGTTACATTTGAGGGTTAGCCTATTTTCCGTGCATGTCTTCATTTGTTTCTTAGGTACTGTAAAGGAATCTCCAACTGGACATCTGCACCCACAGTGAACGTTAGCTCTTCTTAATATAATGTGAAGAGGTAGGCAAGTAATCTTCTTTGGTCGATCCAGCCATCTACTTGCTGCTCTTCTTCGTGGTCTTCTGCTTTCGGTTTAGTCTTACAAGATAGTCTTTCCTAAGTTATCACCTTGTCTTCCTAAAATGTTCCCAAGGAACTGGCCATATTTTTGACTGACATGGGAAGATAGGGCTCTTGTGATGTTAAGTTCTGCTATAATGAAAGCATTGGTTCATATTTCTGCCCATGGTGTGCTTAACATCTTCCACAAATATTACAGTCATTGACTACCTCTAGATTCTTTAAGCAACCTGTAGGTTGGATGTGATCTGAAACTTAGCGATTAATAACTTTTAGTTTGATTTTTCATGTTTATCTCTAGATATTAATGTAAATTAAGTCTTCACTGTGAAGAACAGATCATGAAGTTCCTCATCACTTCCTGCAATGAGGATAATATCAATTGCAAAGCACAAATTGGTTATTTTCCTACCGCCAATTGAAATTCCACTATTCTGGCCTTACAGTCAGAAGTATTAACCCTACATTACTACACTGTTTCTCAATATTTTTAACACATATTTCCTGGTATAAGTGAAATTAGGCATTTGTGGACTATGAGAAGTAACTTTACCATATTTCGATTTGCGTCTGTACCTACAATAATTGTGGAGCTCACTACTGCTGTTACAAATACATAAATGTGTAAAACAGGACAAATAAGTGCAGTATTAAAGTTTCAGTCCCAGTGCAAAATGTAAAAATACAGAGTTACACGTAAGTTGTCTGACAGTCTCATTCTGTCATGCACAGTACACTATGCTCAGTCCATAGATATTCTTGGTTTATGTATTCTGTCCATGATCCTGTCTCTGATTCTTTAGGTTTGTTATCTCTCAAAGTTTAGTTCTGTGCTGCAATCGTTTATACCACCATAAACATATTCGGTTTTTCGGAGCTAGATTTGAGACAAGAAAATTTAAATTTCTGTTTGTAAATTGATTTTAGTTGTAAACTCCTTGAAGCATTATCAAAGATTTTAACGGAAGTGGCAGTGTGAATATGAAAGTATGAAATACAGGTACCGTACCTCAACATTGTGTTGTGCTTACGGCAGCCAGCTATTGGACACTCAACGGCAATCTGTCTTCGCGTGTGAGACTTCGCCATCCCTTTAAACGCAATGTACGGCACATTGAGCCAGCATTTCTTAAAATAATGTCCGAGGACACCAGCTGTGGAACATGTCAAAGACTTGCTGACTGCTGCTTGCGTATTTCGAAGTGGTGTCCTATCCTTGTAGTAGCCGTCATAGTGCTGTGGTCGTACTATGCTTACGTGGTAGAATTTTGCGTTTTCAGTGTGGCTACAACATACGAGAATATAGTGTACCTGTTGGTTTTCCATTTTCTCTTTGTTTTAGTATTGGTGGCGTATTGGAGAACTAGTTTCACGCACCCCGGAGAAATTCCGGATAATTTCCAAATTCCACAGCCTGAAACATCGAACCAACTCGATGTCAACAATGGTGCAAGCATGAATGAACACTTAGAAGAAATTGTTCGAAACATTGGAGTGAAAACGCGAACAGCAACGGGGGATATTCGATACTGCGAAAAATGTCGGCTCATTAAACCTGACAGAGCACATCACTGCAGTGCCTGTGGGAAATGCATTCCCAAAATGGATCATCATTGTCCATGGGTTAACAATTGCGTTGGTTTTAACAATTACAAGTTCTTCATGCTGTTTCTGGTGTATGCTATGTTGTACTGCGTTTTCATTGGGAGTTCAACGCTGATGTACTGTATAAGGTTTTGGAAACAGCAGACGCAGAACAATAAGTGGCAAGTTTATATCCTATTCCTGTTATCTGTTATGTTTCTTATCAGCATAGCGCCGTTATTTTTTTACCACTGTTTTCTTCTCCTAGACAACAGGACGACTCTAGAAGCTTTTAGAGCGCCAGTGTTTCTGCATGGAATTGATAGGGACGGATTCAACTTGGGCAGAAGTAAAAATTTTAGGGAAGTCTTTGGAGAAAATTGGCTTTTATGGTTTCTTCCAGTGTCAAGCACTCCTGGTGATGGCGTTCACTTCCCATTACGCATTCGTAACTCTGGCAGAACGTATAATACTGTGGAGAGAGGTGATAGTCATTTTAAACGCAATCATGAATATGGTGAAGTAAAGTGAATCCAGCAATAGACCCATCTTTTGACAGTCGGTTCCGAGAAAGCAAGGATCAAGTGTGAATGAGTGGATACAGATCTTTTCTCGAGTCGGCTTTTAAAACTCGTCTAAATAGATGGCTTACAGATTGTCTTAACAATACGACAACAATTCTGTACGGCACTTTGTGTTTCAGATAGTACGAGCATGAACATCAATCCATAAAAAAAGAATAAGCGTCAGTTGTACTACATATTCACGCATTCTTCATATTTATTTAGAAATAAAACATGTAATCGTAAATTCTATCAAAATGCTGGCTTGATCACATTATTTTCAGCTTAATAGAGACAGCAAATCAAAGATGTTGAAGCGGCATATTGTTTACGATTTACGGAAAGGTAAGTCACAACTACTTGCAGTGACCATATTTTCAGTTATATGTAATAGTTTTGTAACGTTTTTTCTACGTGAACCCGCAATAAGGGCACTTATTTCAGACCCTTCACAGAGCTGTTCTGACAAACAACTGATACTACCAGCACGGTAGGTAGGCCTATGCCTACTTGAAAAATTTCCACAGACAACAGCTAAAACCAGACCTTATTACTCCTACAGAACACGCAGGCCCCACTGGTAGGTGCTATTATGGAAACTGCAGGCGTGATATAAGTAGGATACCGTAATAGTTTCCCTTTCAGCTCTGGTAGTGTCACTATGTCACTGGAGAACGTCTGTTCTACTTCGTAAAAGTCTGATGCTGACCGCAAAAACCATTCAACGACGCGTTCCCAGAATTTTCATTAGAAATTCATTTAATAGCCTGGTAATTTATTTGTATTAAAAATAAGTGGGCATTTATTTTGTCATCTGTTTCCTATTTTCCAACATTTTTCTACGCTCCCCTTCACCCGCCTCTTGATAAGGTAGATGCCCATTTTATCCTGCAACGAAGGAGACGACTCAACTAGAAACAGTAGTACAGTGAGAAGAAATATTTTGAGAACTCAGAAAAGCATTTTGCAAGCTTATAGTACAAAGGTTGACATGCAAATACGCTATTTTTATATATGTAAGAAGTGCCAGGAGCATTGCATAATACTATACTTGTAAGTTATAAGTGAACAGATAAAGCACATCGGGTGAGCTCATTACCAAATCTACGACTAGTACACAAGTAAAAAGACCGTAAATTTCAGCATAGCAACTCTGTTCCAGTATCTCCTGGAAGAAAATAAAGGTATGATGGAGGCGGATGGGGGAGGGGCAAGAAGGGTCACTAGTGCGCCCTCCCCCCCCTAGATAAGGAGATTTTACTCATAAACTGAGAGCATAACCATCAACTCCCTGAGATATAAGAAGTTGATAGTGTCATTTTTAAAATTTAGTTCTTATTGGATAACATCTCAAATCAGGCCAACACATTTACATAACAAAAATGGTAATTTGAAAGTCTTGTGCCCCACTGCCCCTGCTTTCCCCACCCCCCTCCTGGGAACACCAATGCTGCAACAGCTTTCAAATTGAGCTTAACATATGGTACACTTCACAAATAAACAAACTTGGTGCAAAGCCCATTGCTAATTATCCTAAAAAATAAATCTCAGCAAAGTGATGATGACAGGGAAAGATACATCATGATTGAAAGGAAAGGTCGTAGATATCAGATTAAAATTTCCAGCCGACCGGTGTGGCCGTGCGGTTCTAGGCGCTTCAGTCTGGAACCGCGTGACCGCTACGGTCGCAGGTTCGAATCCTGCCTCAGACATGGATGTGTGTGTTGTCCTTAGGTTAGTTAGGTTTAAGTAGTTCTAAGTTCTAGGGGACTGATAACCACAGATGTTAAGTCCCATAGTGCTCAGAGCCATTTGAACCCTTTTTTAAAATTTCCGGGAAACAAATAATTAGTATATCTCAAATTTAAAAAGAAATTTGCGTGTTAACCGAAAATGTAGTTAAAAATGAAATAAATAACTATGATGAATTTACAAACATATTCTTGTTCCTGAGGCTTTGCCCTGCTTCACGGCAGGATCAGCATGATTATGAATGGATTTGGCATGGTTAATTTAAAGGGCTGCCAGATGCTTTTCCAAATAATGTAACTTAGTGTGATGGAGGAAAGTGCCAGAAAATCACATCCTGGCTGCACATGGACCATTGTCCTTAATCTGCCAGACAGATCTAATCCAGGCTGGTACATCCATGTTCTGAAAGTGGTGCTTTAATACACATGGCTATCTGAGTGGGTGTAAATTAACAGTGATAACCCAAATAACATTTTGTAAACTTTGCTAATCAGCCAGTCCACTCAAGAATTGCAAATTAGTTGCACAAACCCTACCATCTCATGCAAAACAGACAATAAATGTGATAATTTCTTAGCTGCATACCACTTTCATAAACTGGCAAACAAACTCAATATTCCCAA
Source organism: Schistocerca americana (assembly GCF_021461395.2). Taxonomy (NCBI): domain Eukaryota; kingdom Metazoa; phylum Arthropoda; class Insecta; order Orthoptera; family Acrididae; genus Schistocerca; species Schistocerca americana. The sequence continues at coordinate 428,088,918 of NC_060121.1, read as the reverse complement.
ACCAAATAACTATGACATATTCAGTAATTTAATCATAAAGTGTGCAGAAGTGGAAGTAAAAAACTCATTTCTTTTGCTTTCCAACGTGGTACTAGGTGCAAGCATTTTCCTAAAGTATCTTAAGCTTACAGTTACCATTATATAACCAGTTCAGCAAGGGGAATTTAAAATCTGTAGGTATTTCTACATACATGCTATGCACAACAAAAATTCATTGGAGTACACTGAAATTGAACAGTTATAAATTGGATCACATTTCTGTATGTAAATTATAAGGAAAGGGAGAGGAACTGTAGACATAAGAAGTGGGAAAGGAACCAGGCCCCAGATGTAAATAAATTCATCTACATCTACAGGATTACTCTGCAACTCACAGTTAAGTGCCTGACAGAGGGTTGACTCAACAGCTTTTAGAGTGTTGTGCTTCATTTATGAACTAGGAAACTTTCGTATGTGATAGTGTTTCTGATAGTGCACTATGCCACAACAGGGAATTTATTACACTTCATCAGGCAATCAGAGATAGTTCCAATAAAACTTTGTAAAATTATCTACTGACTTGGAAGTCTTTGTATGAATTAACTTCATCTCAACAGTGATAGTTAAAGGAATGATAAGACTACCCTTAACATATTGTTGTAATCAATGACTTTGGGTATAATTCCTAACACAGAAGGATGTAGTAACATGCATCTATAAAAATGGAAATAAATAAGCAAATCATCTGTTGTTAGTAGCGCACTTCACTTCTCCCAGATTTTGAGAAAGTGGTCTATGATAAAATATAAAACAGTGACTCTTTTACATGTAACAATATTATGAGAAGAAAAGTTCCTCCTCATTGTATAGCGGAGATGCTGAGTCATAGATTAGCACAACAAAAAGACTCTCACAATTAAAGCTTTTGGCCATTAAGGCCTTTGTCAACATAGTGTATGTGTGTGTGTGTGTGTGTGTGTGTGTGTGTGTGTTTGTGTCTATTGTTGGCGGTTGGCGAAGGCCTTAATGGCTGAAAGCTTTAATTGTGAGAGTCTTTTTGTTGTTATATCTGTGACTCAGCATCTCCACTATGTGGTGAGTAGCAACTTCCCTTCTTGTAATACTGATACATTCCATCCTGGATTTTCTGTTGTTTGTCTTTTATATGGTTAGAATTGCTTCTCAGTTTGTCTTTAGCTATACTAGGAAGCTATACTAGACCTCACAATAAACAAGTAAAACTATCCCATCAGTACACTTTGTGGACTTGACAAAGGTTTCGATTGTGGTGGTCGCAAAATTCTGCTTGATATACTGAAGTCTTAAGGCATTAATAACACCCTTCTACAAGGACAGAGTCTTGCCTTCACAATAGAATACAGATGGTTGTACTGACAGGGATGAAATGGACTTCATAAGGAAGGAAAGTAACATAAAACAATTCCCTATGACTGATACTGACCCACTCTGGCTTTGAACGTATGTGAAACTGATTTTCCAATGACTTGAATGGATTCATAAAAAACATTAATTTTTTTATGACTCCAGCATTCTAATGCAGGGTCCAAATTCACTCTAATGTGCCACAGTTTAGGAGAAAGCTGAACAGATCTATAAATGATTAACAGCAAATATTTTTAATATCAGAAAACATCCTCCCATACCAATATCTAGAGTTACACCAGGGTCCTCAGAATGTTGTGCTGCAAAAGGACCACTTCAATCATTGTTGCTGTTTTTTGAACTTCAGTACTTTCATAATACGTCGTAAGTACAGTATTCTGCTTCATAAATCTTCCTATCAATAATGCAGCAATATGGCAAAGTTTGGAAATAATTTACATTGCTTGATGTCAGCAAAGGCTGCTTGTACTTGATGAATAGTTTGTGCAGTAATTGTGTACATGGATCTCTGTTGATTCTAAGTAGATTTGCTCAACTGTTGCTCATACTGTAATGTGGAAGAGCTAACTCTTCTCTGTCTGATATAGTTGCAGATGTATCACATTGTAGTGGGAAGCAGTGATGTATTTTCAGGTCACTTTTTAACTAAGTTTACATACCATGTATTATCGTTACGGGGTTAGATGACAACTGTAAATCTTGCATCACTGTCATAATCTCACTTTTGTTAATACAGTCAGTCAAATATACAATTACTGACTGTGTTGAATGCTTCTTTTAATAACTCATCACCCTGGAAAGACTTTTTGTTCTGTGTGAATACATGAGAAATTTAGATAGAAGCAAGAGTGGCAATTTTAAATTTCATTACAAGCCTAGTTAGGATAAATTGTTGGTCAGACATTGTTGATCATAGATGAGTTATTTTCTTCCTTTGTTTTTTATATAGAAGTGAATAGCTTGTATTAGAAAGGGTAACTTTGTCTGTTGTGACATTCAACTTTGTTTTTGTAGCACTGCAAGTCTACTGTCACACATAAAACAGACACTCATTTTTGGATTAAAATGAGAAAGTATTTCCAACCATGGTGTGGAATATAGGTTTCATTGTTTGTGTTCTACAGGCTCGATACATGGTCAAGCCATATTAGTGTTACTACTACCTACATTCAACATCAATATGCAATAACATAAACAGCAGATGACAGTACCAACAGTTGAGGATTTGTACAGTATGTCGGGGCACATGGAAAACAGTACAGTCATGTTGTAAAGTAACAATGGAGTCATGTATCTGTGTCCAAAAGGGCATAATCATTGGCTATTGGGCCAAGGGTGGAAGCATTTTTGAAACAGTTAAGTTTGTAAATTTTTCAAATGCGATTAAGGGTAAACTTTACTTTGCATGATAGAATGGTACTATTCAAAACCGAGGCAACTGTGGTGCACCACATCACATAAATGATAGGAGTGAATGACATTTGCGAAGATGTGTGCAGGCAAATAGAGCAACTGACCACCCAGATGTACCAAGAGACTACCAACAGTATCTCCTCAATGACCATTCAGCGAACTTTGCTGTGTATGGGTCTCTGCAGCAGGCACCTGATTCAAGCACCCACGCTCACTGCTGTTCATCGGTGACAAAAACTGGAATTTGTACACCAGTACCACAGCTGGAAGCACACTGTGTCACAAAAGGTGGCCTTTTCAGATGAGTCACAGTTCATGATCTATCAGACAGATGGCGTGAAATGTCTGAAAGCATATAATCTACAGGCATTATGTTTTCATGGCATTCCCTCAGTGATCTCACCATTCTGGAAGGAGCAATGGATAAACACAACTATGCATCTATCCTTGAAGACCACCCCTACCTGCAATTTGTTTGTCCTCTGCACAATGGCATCTACTAGCAGGACAACACAATGTGACAGTCACCATGCAGTGTACCTGTGTCGTTCAAAGAGCAACAGGATGATTTTATTGTACTGCCTTCTCCACTAAACTCCTAGAATTTAAACCTAATCAAGAATCTGTGGTACTGACTCAGTTGGGCTGTTTGCACAGTGGATCCTCAACTGAGAAACCTAGTACAACTAACCACAGCACTGGAGTCAGCACAGCTCCACATCCCTGTAGGTACCTTTATGAACCTCATTATCTCTCTTCCTCCATGACTTGTGCTGCAAAAGGTGGTTATTTAGGATTTCTGACAAATGGTCACATTAATCTGACTGGACAGTGTAAATCAGACAACGGAAAGCTGAGGTTGGGACATCAACAGTATAGGAAATTGACTGATTGCTACCCACCATAAAGATGACATGTTGAGTCACAATGAAAAGACTGTTACACATTTAGCTTTTGGCCAAAGTCTTCTTTAGAAAAGGAAACACACATTCATTCCCACAAGCAAGCACACTACACATGCAAGAGCACACACACACACACACACACACACACACACACACACACACACACACACACATGACCGCCATCCCCAGCAGCTCTGACTTGAATAGAGCTGTCACGTGAATGAAAGAGCAGTCTTGAGGGGAAGGGGAAGGGATGGCAGGGTTCGAGTGGGCAGAGAGAAGAGGTTTGTCTAGTGGATTGTGCAGCGACTGGATTGTATGCAGGCATGACAAGACTGCCACTAGGTGCAGCTTAGAGAGGCTGTGGGGCAGAGAGGTGTGGAGGTGAAACAGAGAGCAGAAAAGAAGAGGAGCAGCTAAGAGGAAAGATGGTCAGATTCATTGGCAGAAGGTGGCACGCAATGAGGGTGATGGGCATGGATATGGAGGACATGATAGGACAGCAGCTGCAGACACAGTTGGGTGGAAGGTGTGGGGAAAGTACATTACTGTAGGTTGAGGCCGGGATGATTTCAGGAGCAGAGAAAGTGTTGTAAGGATAACTCTCACATGCGCAGTTCAGAAAATCTGGTGATGGAGGGAAGGATCCAGATGGTCCAAGTTGTGAAGCAGCCATTGAAATCAAACATGTTGTGTTCAGCTGCATGTTGTGCTGCAGGTTGGTGTACTTTTTTCTTGGCACCAATTTGGCGGTGACCATTCATCTTTATGGATAGCTAGTTGCTAGTCATATCAACATACAAAGCTGTGCAGTGACTGCTGCAGTGCTGGTATATGACATGGCTGCTTTCACAGGTGGCTTGGCCTCTGATGGGGTAGGATAAACCTGTGACAGGACTGGGACACTAAGTGCTGGCTGGGTGGATTGGATAGATCTTACATCTGAGTCTTCCACAAGGATGTGATCCCTGTGTCAAGGTATTTGGATTGGGAGTGGCATAGAGGTGGACTAGGGTGTTGTGGAGTTTTGTTGGGTGTTAGAATACCACTTTAGGAGGAGAGTGAAGGATCTTGGATAGGACGTCCCTCATATCAGGGCATGGTAATAGGTAATCAAAGCCCTGATGAAAGACGTGGTTCAGCTGTTCCAGTCCGGGTTGGTATTGGTGACAAAGGGGCCACTCTGTAGCTGGTTATTAGGGTGGTGGGAGGATTAGGGGTGTGTCAATATGAGATGTGAGATCTATTTGTGTACTGGGGCTGGGGATAGTGACTGTGAAGGCCTTAGTTATAACTTCAGCATACTAGGCAAATGAGTCCTTGTCACCGCAGATATTCCGTCACTGAGTGGTTAGGCTGTATGAAGGGATTTTTTTGGTGTAGAAGAGGTGACAGCTGTTGAAATACTGGTACTGTTGGTGGTTAGTGGGTTTAATGTGGATGGATAAGTGGATGGAACCATCAGAGAGGAGGAAGTCAATGTCCAGGAAGTGGCATGCTTGATTGAGAAGGATCAGGTGAAACGGATGGGAGAGAAGGTATTGAGGTTGTGAAGGAATGACGATAGCATCTTGGCCGTGAGTCCATATAATGAAGACGTCATCAGTGAACCTGAGCCATCCAGACTAGGAGATTAATATTTTGGGGTGCTAGCAAGGTCTCCTCTAGATGGCCTGTAAATGGGTTGACATAAGAGGGTGCCATTGGGATGACCATGGTTGTGCTGCAGATTTGTTTGTTTACCTTCACTTCATAACAGATATAGTTCTGAGTTAGGATAAAGTTAGTAAGGTGTATGAGGAATGCCGTAGTGTCTTTGGATTCTGAAGGCCATTGGGGAAGGTAGTGTTAAATCACAGCAAGGTAAGGGATGTTGGTGCATAGAGAAGTGATGTTGACAGTGGGGAGTAGGGATTCAGGAGGTAAGGCAATGGGAATGGTGGAGAGTCAGTGAAGGAAGTGGATGGTATCTTTGACACGGAGGGCTAGATTACAGATTAGTTAGAGGTGTTACTCAGTGGTGGCCAAAATTCTTTTGGTGGGTGCACAGTAAAACTAGCTACAATGGTGAATCCAGGATTGTTGAGTTTGTGAATTTTGTGAATCATGTAGAAGGTCAGTTTGCAGGATGTCATAGGGGTGAGGAGGGAAATGGATTTAGGTAAGAGGTTCTAGGAAGGGCCTAAGGCTTTGAGCAGGGATTGGAGGTTATATCGAACTTCTGGGATGGGACCACTCAGGCAGAGTAGGTAGGTAGAGGAGTCAAATAATTGGCAGAAGCCCTCAACCAGGTAGTCACTGTGATTCATGAAGACAGTGGTGGAACTTTTGTCTGCAGGTAGGATAATTAAGTTAGGATTAGTTGGAATGATCACCAGACATCATCAGAGGAAGAGCAGGATGTGATCTATATCTGAGAGTCGTAAAAAATTTAAAAGAATGGTCAGCTTGCAGGACAATATGGAAATGTGTGAATATTAACATGGACATCAAGCTATGTGCAACTGTAACAGCATGTACACATCAGGCCATAGTTGCCATACCACATAATGCAGTGATTTAATAATCACATATGAGTATGTAACTTAGATACAAGAGTATGGATTATAGAGAATGTAAATTACAGAGACATCACAAAACATATATGAATATCACTATAGAAATCAAGATGCATACTAGTGTAACATAACACAGACATCAAGCCAGAAGAGTCTGCTGGATGTAGAAGTATTACTCATGCCTTAAGCTTCAAGTTTGTCAGTTTGGCTGCTTATTTCTCTTGGCCTGAAATTCAGTTCGTGTGATAGTATAACATATGTTTCACATTTGCAGTGCAGCAGTACTTCGATACAATGAGGCATGCATAAGTCTAGGTCCGCCTACTGGAGTAAACATAGACAGATAGTGATAATTTTAGGTGTTTTTTTTTTCAGATGTATCAGGTTGTCATGTCAACTATCAGTTGAATCGACTGCTGTTGTACACATAATGGGTATTTTCTCACAAGGTGCTGTTGTACACATAATGTGTGTATTGTCACTAGGTTTGTTACAACTTTGTACTTTATGTATATGGTATCACTGCTGCTGGAAGTCGGACTGGATACTGACTGATGTACTTTGATAAGCTAAATTGTAAGTATACAGTTTGTGTTACTCTTCCAGTTTATAGAATATATTTGTCAAAATTTTATGGCATATCTTAGTGTCAAAGGAAATATGATTTTTATAATGTAGATCTTGAGCTATGTAGCACATTTTTTGCAGTTGTTCGCAGTCTACCTTGAACTGGTATGCTTTGTGTGATATTATTGTTTTATGTCCTTTGTTACAAATCTATCTTTTCCTTATATTGTGTATAGTAACACTCCAGTTTGAAGTCTGGTGGGTCAGTAGCCTATGGGCTCCAGCAAGATTTTTTGTATTAGATTTGATGTATTACATTTCTGTTTGTGATCAAATATGGTTGCAAAAGTGTATATGATAGCAGAGTTTTGAAGGAATGTTTTATAACATAGACCTTGAGCTATGTATTACATTTTTCGCAATAATCTATTTTCCTACATTAAAAATGTGGTTTGGATTCTTGTTATTCTCATCGATCATAACATTTAAACAGAATTTACAGTGAGTACTCTCACAAAATATCTGTTATTTGTATGTAATTAAAGCTTAAAAATCGTTAAATGTCAACATCTGGTCACACTCTGTTATTGGCTGATGCTGTGGTGACGTCATAGGCTAGGAGTAAGATGAAGCTATATTTGTGTTATAAAGGTGTTAGCCAAAATTGCGAGGTTTTTACATACTTTTTCTGCAAACAGTTTAACTATTTGGTGGTGGAAAACGCAATTACATCTTTAAGGGACAATAGAAAGGTATTTTGTGAACCCTGATAGTGGAAGCCTTGTGAAAGTTGATGTGTTTATGATCCAGCCATTTAGAGCAGTGATATTTGCAATGATAGACATTCTTTTCCCTGCTCCCTGCTACATTATTAAACTTGCTCAGAACTAAGGAATTATTGAACTTTTTCAAATGGCCATATATTATAAATAGATTGTTGACTATCAGTCATGAGCTACAACCCAAAACACATTTAAATTATTCTGACTGCTGATTCCCTCTGTAGAAGACACTCAGAAGAGGACCTGTTTCTAGCAGCCACTCAGTAGCACAACAGATAACACATATGGCTGCAGATAAAGAGGTCACATGTTCAAATCCTGAATGTGTCATATATATTTAAAGTTTTACACAAAATACGAAAATAGCATTAGCAAGAACTGATTGTGGCAGTTGTTTCAATTGTGGTGTGTATTGTATACAGCTTCACATTAGTCTTAGTCTGAGAAATGGAGAACGGAGAATAAATGCATTTAGTTTGTGAACAAACAATACACTTTTCTGGAAAGCATTATTAGTAGTGACGACATCACCATATGCCCTCAGTACAATGAGGTGTTGCATGATGAGGTTATACAGAGATATTTAAAGTGTATCCAACATGCAGGTGACACTAACATAAGGGCAGTGATGTTTGTGAGTGTAAACTAATGTTGGTGTCTGAAGCAGACTTACTTCATCGTTATGTAAGATGATGAAACTGCAAAAGTTCAAACAATAAGGATCCTAGCTGCACAGTGCAAAGATAAAAATGTTTCTAATAAACTGAAAAGTTTGTGGTCACATGAACTAGAAAATATCTTTGTGGACATGACTTGAGTGAATAGCGATTGCAAATGTAAGTGCATGTGAACAGCAAGAAAAACACAATAATATTCTGTTTCTGGCTGGTGTGGTGAAATTTTATGATTGTGACTCAGTTTTCATTTTGGGTTACATTCGAACCAGTGCTCTATGGATATGAACTCATAAAATACAACGGTCTACCACTGTAACAACAGAGGTGTAGTTGGGTAAAACGACAATTTTCATTAGAAGTTTAATTTCATTGAATGACAGTATCCTTCTTTGTAACAGTGGGAGAGTGTATCTCAGAGGTAAGTTAATGTTAACTTCAAGATGCAGCACAGTTTTAATCAAGGTAGTGAATTTGTATGTGAACATGGTGGCAGTTTGCCAGTACAATGAAGTCACATTTTGTGCATATTCTCTTTCTATGGAACAATCAAAAACACTTTTTCACCAGTTTTTATAGATGTATTGGTACAGTATGGTACTACACACCATTTGTAACCCATTTGCCAAAACAAGGCATCACTCTCAATTAGCATTATGACAACAGGAGCAGCAAGCTAGCCAGTTACATCACAGGCATCATGACTCGAATGGAGCATTTTTAGCATTTCAGATTATCTCAATTTCATTTTTGTTTTTATAAAGGAATGTAGGAATCCACAAGGAAGCATGTAAGGAGCCTAAGATAACATAATCATTTAAGACAGTTTCCAGAGAACAGTCAAATAACCTAATGTTTACAGTCTACATTGAGCTGGTACAATTTACCCAATACTATTTTTTTAATGTCATTGTGACGTCTTTTAGAATTTACCCTTTGCTTATACTGTACATACACTTAAGTGCCAAAGAAACTGGTAGAAACATGCATATTCAAATAAAGAGATATGTAAACAGGCAGAATAGAGCACTAGTTGGCAGCACCTACACAAAACAAGTGTCTATCACAGTTGTTAGATCAGTTACTGCTGCTACAATGACAGGTTATCAAGATTTAAGTGAGTTTGTACATGGTATTATAGTCAGTGCATGAGAAATGGGACACAGTATATCTGAGCTAGCGATGAAGTGGGGATTTTCCCATACGGCCATTTTGTGAGTGTACCGTGAATATCAGGAATCTGGTAAAACATCAAATCTCTTAACATTGCTGGGGCCAGAAAAAGATCCTGCAAGAACGGGACCAATGACAACTGAAGAGAAACGTTCAATGTGACAGAAGTGCAATCCTTCTGCAAATTGCTGCAGATTCCAATGCTGGATCATCAACAAGTGTCAGCATGTGAACCATTGTATGAAACATCATTGATATGGGCTTTCAGAGCCGAAGGTCCACTCATGTACCCTTGATGACTGTGTGGCACATAGCTTTATGCCTCGCCTGGGCCTATCAACACTGAAATTGCACTGTTGATGACTGGAAACATATTGCCTGGTGGACAAATCTCATTTCTGATTGTATTGAGGGGATGGATGTGTACGGGTATGGAGACAACCTCATGAATTCATGTAACCTGCATGTCAGCAGGGGATTGTTCAAGTTGGTGGAGGTCTGTAATGGTATGGAGCATGTGCAATTGGAGGAATATGGGATCCCTGATATGTCTAGATACAACTCTGACGGGTGACAATGTAAGTAAGCATCCTGTCTGATCACCTGGATCCATTCATGTCCATTATGCATTCCTACAGACTTGTGCAATTCCAGCAGGACACTGCGACGTCCCACACATCCAGAATTGCTACAGAGTGGCTCCAGGACATTTTTACTTCCCACCAAACTCCCCAGCGGAGTGTGTGGCACTTCTGCATACTCGCAGTGGCCCTAGACAATGTTAGGCAGTTGTACCAGTTTGTTTGACTCTTCAGTGTAATAACACTCCTGTTAGAAGTCAGGTGGGTCAATAGCCAATGAACTGTGGCAGAAGATGTTGTATTACATGTGATGTAATACACTACTGTTTGTGATAAAGTATGGTTGCTAAAGTGTATGTGATAGCAGAATTTTGTAATAACATCATTGTTTTCACAGTGCTACCGTAAAACAGGTACAGTGTAATATTTATGTGACATAAGACATCAAGCTATGTAATACTGGTCTCTCAATGGTTTTCTGTCCATCAGGGACCCTATACACATTGTTTTAAACAGCTTAGGATTGTGAATTTTTAAGAGAAGTTACGTTATATTGAAGTGTTATCATAAAATAAATATAGTGTAATACATATGTAACATAGACATCATGCTACATATTACAGTTCATGCAATTGGTCGTACTCTACCTGCATCCCAAATGCTGTTTGATAGTACAGAATGAAAGTAGAGTATCTATTGCTGTATTGATACCGTCTCCTCTGACATGTAGCCAGCAAAGTTACATATCTTGTTTTTCTGGCATGTAGCTTAGAGAGACACGTATTTTACAAACATATTTCTGGGTTCATGATATGTCCTCAAGTACCTGACTTGTCCATGTATAGTGATATAGTACTTCATAAAATATCTTCTCCAATTAGTTACTGGATGTCAGGTTATTTTCACAGAGTGTTTCTATGATGTTACTATAAAATAAGTATAATGTAACATTTATGTAATTTAAATATTGAGCTACATGTTACTGTTCTCATAATTGTGTGCTGACCATCCAGGACCCTATTTGCCTTGCTTGAATCTGATTGGGAGAGTGTAATTTTAAGGGTATTTGTGTCTTATAATGTTATCATACAATAAATATAGTTGAACTTGTATGTAACTGGATACTGAGGTATGTATTAGCATTCTCACAATTGGTTGTAATATGGCTGGAGCTTATATGCTCTGCCTGATAATACAGAATAAAAACAGTATGTCTATTGCTGTCATGATGTAATGTTCTCCAACATATGGCTGGTACAGATATGAATATAAGATTTCAGTTCTTTACCATGTACCTCTTCTGGTTGTGTGTTATAATGCTGATCACAGAAATAGTACCTATTGCTTTATTGATGTAGTGTGTTTCAGCATATGGCCCGTAGAGACAGCTATTTTAGAAATATATTTCTAGGTTCACGGTATGTCTCACTTATCTGTTCTGTACATAAATCAAAATGTAGTAGTTGTTAAAAGTTTCTGTCCATTTTATTACTGAATTTCAGGTTATTTGTATGAAGTTATTGCATTGGTACTGGTCTGTCCCTTGGTGTTTTCATAAAACAAATTTGACAAAATGAACTTGAATCTCATATCTTAAATATTTGTGCAGCTTATACATTTTAAGTATTTTAACATATTAGTGGACACCAGGTTGTGCAATACATTTTTCCACTGCTACTACTCAGTCCCATGGCATTTTGATAAATGAGTTTGAACCTCATACCTTAAATATCTGTGCAGCTTATGTTTCAAATATTTAATTGAATGTACAAGGGTGGTTTGAAAAGTTCTCAGAATCACCATGAGAGGTCAGCACTATCACAATGAGTTGTTCATGTGATGTTCATTGGACTATTGCCTGTAAACACATACCACAACAGTGCTCTTGTAAGGGAGCTGTGGTGGTGACGTGGCTCTGTTGTTGTTCCCATGTAGTGATTTGTGAAGATGGAAAAAAATCAATATTCGAGCATTGATTCAGTACTTCATAAAGAAAAGTATGAAAGCAAAGGACAGTCATGCTGATTTCCAGAATACACTGGGGGGCTCTGCTCCTTCATATCCAACTGTTACCAAGTGGAAAAATGAATTTAAATTTGGTCGGGAGAGCTTAGCTGATGATCCGTGCAGTGGTTGGCCAAAATGTGTCACTACTCCAGAATCATTGCAAAAGTGCACAAAATGGTCATGGAGGATCACTGATTGAAAGCGCATGAAATTCCTCATGCTTGCCAGATGTCATCTGAAAGGGTATACCACATTTTAACTGAAGAATTAGAAATGAAAACATTATCTGCAACATAGGTGCCACAACGAAAAAATGCATTCCCGCACACTTGTGCCATTGCCACGGCAAAATTACACAAACTAAGATATGAATTGTGGCCACACCTGCCTTATTCATCTGATATGGCTCTGTCAGACTTCCATCTCTTCCCAAAACTGAAAATTTTTCTTGGTGGATGAAGATACACTTCAAATGAAGAACTGATAGCTGAAGTTGACAACTGTTTTGCAAGCCTGGAGGAAACTCATTTTTAAGATGGTATTAAGGCACTGGAACACCTCTGGACCAAGTGCATTAATCTACAAGGAGACTTCATAGAAAAATAAAAAAAGTTTCAGTGATGTACATACTTTTTTCCTATTCCATTCTGAGAACTTTTCAAACCACACTCGTAACAAGTTCTATTATTTCTATGATAGTATTATGTTTGACCTTTAGTCTAATGGCTATTAGCAGGTTTCAGGTAACTGGTGTATTTTATTTAATTTATAATGCAATATCCACTGATGTTACTTCACATGTTGTATGTATCATAGTGTACTGCCACCTGGTGGCAAGGGCTATCACTTAACATATTGAGCGTACTCTAGGCATTGCTGGGATTAATCCCAATGGCATATTCTTCCAACACCAGAATGTTACATCTGGTTATAAATCAAAAAGGCTTTTTACAAAGCCAACTCTTACAATAATTTCCATAAACATTGAAGGAATATTATTCAATATGTGTAAGACAAAGAACTGTGACCTCCTGCTCATCCAGGAAACTCAGAGGCCCAAATGACACAAGGCCAAAGATAAGCAGAATGATTTTTATCATTGGGATCACCCACCCTCCCTTCCATCCTGTTTTTTCCCCACCTACCCTCTCTCTGCCTCCCTTCTCCCCCCCACCCCCCCCCCCCCCCACCCTATAACCGAGTCCTTTTGCATTCACCTCCTCCGCCTTTCCCCACTCCCTCTCAATGTACGAACCACCAAACAATGTATTTAGTTTCAAGGAACCAGATAATTCCTGTCTGCAACCAGTAAATTTGGTCATGGGAGTTTTTAACTGCCACAGTGTATCATGGGCCTACAGAGAAACAGACAAAAGTGAAGAAGACCTTGAAAACTGTGTAGAATGCATGGGCCTGAAGAAAAACATGATGCAAGGCTACCATACTCCTTCTGGAGTGGAAGATGGGAATATGATACATTTGCAAATGAAAATGTTGCTCGCCAAGTGAGTAAAGAAATGAGAGATCCAGTTCCAGAGACACAATACTGAGTTTTTATCTGCAATATAGAAGCAGTCATCAAACCCAAGTATACCATCTTCAAGAGAAGGTTTAACTTTAAACGAGCACTTGCTGATGAAATTGACTCCAGAATCCTTGAACCTAATCCTTCACCTAACAAATATGAGTTTTCTATAAAGCTGGTCAAAACAGTATCACACAGGCACATACCTCAGAGATGTAGAACAACATCTATAATGGGACTGGATGAAGATACAAAGACACTTCTGAATAAATATGAACACCTCTTTGAAGATGATCCATTTTCTCAAGGGACAACGCAGGCTAGAGAAGACCTGATGCTAGCCATATCAGATCCTCCTGAGACCTGGCGACAATTGTCATGATTTTTTTGGAAACAGATATTCTGTACCTGTTAAACAGAAGGTAGTGAAATAAGATTCACAAAAATTTTTCTTTTTTTCTTTTAAATTCATGGTTTTCTGAAGTGTCCATTACAATGGACACTGGGTCTTGGAGACATGTAAGTAAACATTAGAAAAGAAGTAAAGTGTCCATTACAATGGACACTGGGTCTTGGAGACGTATAAGTAAACATTAGAAAGAAAGTTGAAAATGTAAAAAAAGTACTTTATTTTTAGTTTATTGAACAATATACAGTCTTATTATGCAGATATTACTTGAATCACACACTGATTATTAATTTAAAATAATTAATATAAATTTAAAAAGTAAAATAAATGACAAATTTTGACAGTTTTATTTCTGATGATACTCAGAGAAACAGTTTTTCTGTGATGTCAGACAGAGGAAAACTGAACAACCTTTGCACCTTATTTTGGTTTTCTTTGTGCAGCCACTGTTCTTACACCTCATGCTATTTTTCAACCCTGTCATTTCTGGTAAATGGGTTACAGAAGGTGAAGGTGATTGTGGCGGCAGTAATCTTCGCCTTTTAGGAGTTGACTCCTCATCATCTTCATCAGAATGTTGTTCCTCTTGGCCCCTTAACAAATGCTCAGCAATTCTAATTTTGAAATCAAGGTACTACAGGATATCCTTCTTTGGCTCATCGTTCTTAATTCTGTCACTTCTGTACTGAATCCAGCTATTTGCAATTCCCAGATCTATGAAGTGAAAAATAGTTTTTACGGTCCACTTTTTGATTCTGGTGCAGATCCTGTAAAAACACATCATTCTGTCAATCAGGTCTATGCCACCCATATTTTTATTGTAGCAGCTGATTACTGCTGGACGGGGAACCTGAATGTATCTCCGATCTTTTTTCGACCACCTTTTACATTGATCCATAGGGTTCTTCCCAACCTTCGTCAATGCAGTTATGACTGGCTTTTGGTCATACCATTTTACAATAGAAATGAGTTTGTCTTTTCTCACTGTCTGGTCAACAGACCCACGTCCTTGATTTGCAAGAATCTTGTCTGCTGTCAGATGGACTGCTCTGGGTATTCTTGATTTCATGATTGTTCCAGTGGCAGGCAGGTTTTTTTCAGCCAATGATTCCAATAACGGAACAGAGGTAAAATACCTATCAAAGAACACATGTGTTCCTTCTGGAAGGCTCTGGCAAAGCCTGAGGACTGCTGAGGCCCCTATTTCTTGTTTTAATTGTTGACCAATAGCTTCTGGGAATGTTCCTTTACCCTGATAAATCTCAAAGTCAAGGACTAGTCCTGAAGGAGCAGCCAACACAAAATTTTTAAGCCCTTCAGGATTTGGCTTTCCCCTGACAAATTGTTTTATTGCACATGCTCCAGTAAACAGGATCATTTGTTCATCCACTGCCACTTCAGGAGATCGAGGTAAACTGAGGCATGCTCTCTTTACACGTTCTAAAAATGGCCTTATTTTCCACAACTTATCTTTCCTTCTAGTTTCCTCTGTTACAGCATTATTGTCTGTCACCTTCAAATTACTTCTAATGGTGAAGTATCGGTCTCAAATCATAATTTCAGTAATGCTAATAACTCTTGTTGTTTTACCCCAGTACATCCTAACTCCTAGGGTATCTCAAACAAGACATTAGTATTGTTGCTCCAATAAATACCCGCAATTCCTTGGCAGACAGCTTTAAAGACCTTCCAGTCTGCTGTAAATATCTCATATTGGTAAGTTCAGAAGTATCCTTAAAAAAGGCCAAGTCAAAGTATTGCTGAAAGTAGTCGATGATCTGCTTCTCATTATGTTCTGCAACTTCCGTGGGCGAGAAGGTAACCTGGAGTCCCTCAAACCTGAAATTTGGAAACAAAGCATCAAGGAAAGATCGAAAATATCAGGAATAATAGAAATTGTTTACAAGAAGGTATCTCACTTACCTTTCGCATTTCTCCCAAAACATCCTGTGATTCTGCGAAGAACTCTCGTCATCATCAGAATTATCAGTACAGCTGCTACTCTGTTCACTTGGGGAAGGAACATTCGATTGTTGCACAGCATCATCTGCCAGATCAAAATCACCATCCTCCTCCTCACTAATCTCAAGATCTGACACGTCTCCATTCAAAAGAAGTTCTAAAGTTTCTGCTGAACTGAGCTTTGATGTGTATCCTTTAAGAAAATGATTGTTTTAACATAGTGCCTACTTTCCTTACAGGAAATAATGATAGTAGTACATCACATAATGTCACTGAGCAACAGTCACAACACGAAATGTATTGGAAATTAGCGAAGGTAATCACCACTAATTCCTACGAAATAGTGCTCAGAAATGTGGCCGCAAGTCCCAGCGTCCACTATAGTGCACATTACTGTTTTGCAACAATAACTTATGGAAATACACAGTACTACCAAACCTTATTGCACAGAAAGGTCGTATAAGCACCACTTATAGATACTGTCTACAATAGGTCCTTTTTTTCATCAAATAAGTTTCGAAAAATACACAATAATGACGGGGAACTCACCTGTCATCATAACACGTCGTAAACAAAGCTGTTACTTGGTGCCAAGTGATCGTAGTGACTGTTTCACCCACCAGATGGCTGCAGCATACAATCCATTCAAATGTGCCACAGGTATTATGTCCATTATAATGGACATCAGGTCTCAGGAGGAGATACAAGGAAAGAAAAATGGTGTGACCTTATGATGCAGCTAGATATGAAACAAAACAGTAGAAAGGCATGGCAACTGCTGAAGAACCTTGAAAACACCGTGACAGCTACTCCCTCAGTAATTCCTGATGTTACACAGAACCATATAGGGCAGTAGTTATTGCTGAATGTCATAATTAATAAAAAAAAATCTGTAATTGCAAAGATCCAAAGAATTATTGACGAGAATAACCATATTGTCACACCTTTCTCAAGGACAAATTAGAATCCACAATATGCTTGATGAAAAACAATAAAACTGCTGGATTAGAGCACCTGAGAATGGAATAAATAAAAATTTTCGAACCAGCAACCAAGAAATAGATTGTATATATGATGAACACCTGTGTTTCAAGATAAAAATACCAAAGATCTTCCAGCCAGGGTGGTCGAGCGGCTCTAGACGCTACCATCTGGAACAGCGCGACCGCTATGGTCGCACGTTCGAATCCTGCCTCGGGCATGGATGTGTGTGATGTCCATAGGTTAGTTAGGTTTAAGTAGTTCTAAGTTCTAGGGGACTGATGACCTCAGAAGTTAAGTCCCATAGTGCTCAGAGCCATTGTTTTGAACCAAAGATTTGGAGGAAAACCGAAGTAGTGGCCCTATTTAAACCTAGGAAATGGCTAACACATGCCAAAATCTTCTGACCGATATCAGTCCTATGCCACGTTTGTAAAGTCTTAGAGAGAATGATCTTCAATCGAATCTCAGACCATGTTGACCAAACACTGATTAGGGAACAACTGAATTTTTGTCGAGGGAGGTCATGTTGTGGACAGATCTTGAATCTGACACAACACATAGAAGATGGATATGATGGTGGGCAGATCATGAGTGTTGCCTTTGTTGATCTTACTGCCACATAAGACACCATTATTAACAAAGATCTATGCCATCACAAAAGACTTCCATTTAACATACTTTATGAGATGTCTGTTTCAAAACATACATTTCTTTCTCACCCTACAATACAAAAGGAGCCGTTGGAGGACACAGAGAATGGTATCCCCCAAGGAAGTGTGTTAGACCCATTGTTATATAATATTTATACTAATGACCGGCCAATTAGTCCTACCACAAGATCTTTCATTTACGCAGATGCTACAGCAGTTACTGCCCAAGGGAAAACTTTTGAGGAGGGCAAAGAAAAACTAATGACAGGTCTTAAGAAACTATCTGTCTCTTATAATAGTAACTACCTAAAGCTAAAAAAAGGTGTTCATTCCATTTAAGGAGTAGAGAGGCCAGGAGGAAACTGAGCATAACCTGGAGAGGTCAACAGCTAACACACTGCGATACTCCAAAATATCTGAGAGTGAAGTTGGACCATTCCCTCATCTTCAAAGGCCACTGCATAGATACAAAAATGAAAGTCTGTGCTAGGAACAATATTATTTGAAAACTGACAGGCAAGAAATGGAGAGCACATCTGAATGTCGTCCAAACATCTGCTCTTCCTTTGTGCTTCCCCACTGCAAAATATGCAGCACTTGTGTGGCAGAACTCCAGCTATGCCAAACAGATAAATATTGCCCTAAATTAAACAGGACACATTGTGACAGGCTGCCTGCTGGTGACCCTGGTTAACAAAATCTACTATCTCATGGGCATAGCACTGCCAGATAAATGAAGGAGAACTGCAGCTGAAATGGAAAGGAAGAAGCAGGAGACAGACCCAAGACGTCCCACATTTGTACATGAGCATCAGTCACTAAGACTGAAATTGAGAAAAAGTTTCCTGCAGACAACACAACCAGTTCCAACGTGACCTGCAGTACATAGTATACAACTCTGGCTTAGTTCACCATCAGAGGAATGTTGGGATGATCCTAAAGAAGAACTTGCTGCAGGTCACCACCTCCCATATGAGAAATGGAAGGTCCTCGATAGACTGAGAACTGGAGTCTCTCAATGTAAGGCAAACATGAAGAAATGGGGACACATCTCAGAGGATGATTTATATGAGTGTGGTGAACCTCAAGACCACCAACAGCTACTCAACTGCAGGGGACTGACAGAACCTGTCTCGATGGTCAACCTGGCTGTTGCCAATGATAAGGCAGTTGGTATGGCCAAATTCTGGGCTCCATGATATTCAACAGTGTATGTATTACATGTTCTGATCTGCACACATATAAATAAAAATCTCAGAAAGTATAAGATCATCGTACATATTTGATTCTGTATCTTTTTTTTGCACTATATGAGAGTTCTCAGAGCTCTATATGTTGTCATATTGTTTGTAGGTAATGTACTTATAGTGCAATGGTGTAATGTTAATGATGACTTTGGATCAGTCCTGTAAATTATTTTTTTAAACTATTGTACACAAATATTACTTACATAGCGGTATTGATTTTACCTTGTACATTATGTATTGTACTTAATGATTTGGGGTAACTCTTCCCATTCTAAAAGGATATTTTTGGCTCAGGAATGGGCAGTTCAAGCAATAAGTGGTGTAAGTTCATGACCCCTGTTCACGAGTCTGGGTATTTTGACAATAGCCTCTCAATATATATATATTCCTTACTGTCATTTCTTGTTAACAATATTAGCTTATCCCAAAGAATAAGCAGATTTCACTCAGTTAATACTTGCAGAAATCAAACCTGCATTTGGATCAGACTTCCTTAACTCTTGTGCAAAAAGGTGTGCAGCATACCGCTGCATCCATTTTCAATAAGCTACCGCTTGAATTCAAAAATCTTAGTGGTAATCCACGTGCTTTCAAATCAAAACTGAAGAGTTTCTTCATGCCTTCTATTCTGTTGAGGATTTCCTTGAAAAATGAAGCTGATTCTTATTGTATTGTTGATTGTGTTTACTTAAACTTATGGACTGACTCTTTTCGGGTTCATGAACATTTATTTTCATCTGTTATTACTTTTATCTTGTAATTTCATGTACTGACACGTTTCATGACCTAGGAGATTTGCTCCTCAATTTGGTTCTATGGAACTTGACATGCAAATCCAATAAAATACAACATTTTATGTTTTCATAATACATATTGGCCTCTATTTCATTACAAACTTTTCCATATCTGACGATGGCCATTGAACTGGCAGAAACAGGTTGTCTATGTGACAAAACTTGGTGTCTACACAATAAAGTGTTCTAAGAGAGTACTAGACTCTTGACTTTCAGGAAAGTGACCAGGCAGTGGTTAGGCGGGAGGGAGGGAGGACCACAGTTGGATGGTAGTATGAACTAGGAGAGGCAGACTTCAGTTTTTGTATCAGATTGGCTTAAGTTGGAGGTATTGGTGGCAAAGTAGTGTTTCTGCTGCAGGGATTTGGAGCAGAAGGGTAGTTCTTTGAAAAGTCCAACATGATTAAATTAAGGTGCAGGGCTAAAGGTAATGCCTTGGTATAGGATTGAGACTTCTGAGGGTTTTGGTGGAAAGATTAACAGCAGTGTCCTGGGAAAGTTTTGGCTCTGGAATTGGTGCAGTGTTATTAGGCAGTTTTGGGGTTGTTGCAAGTCAAAAAGGTCAGCTAGGCAGGGTGTGGGTGATATGAAGGTTTGACAAAACTGCGGGTAGGGTAATGGTGCCACGAGGCAGCCGCAGGATGTCAGCACACTGGACAACTTACAGAGGTTGTATCTGGAATGCTCCTGCATGTGGAGAGCAAGGGATTCCATTTCAGAGATTCGGTGTATGTGGTGGGGACTGCAGAGTACCATTATTTTGTGGTGGGAGCAAAGGTGATTCTGGGGTGCCTGTGCCATGGAAATGCATATTTTTGCAGTTTTAAGTTTATGAGGGCCAGGGACTGGTTGAATCTGAAAAGGTGAAGGTAATTGTGAAAGGAGGGCTGGGATCCAGAGAAAAGAATTTTTATGGTTAAGTTGGTAGGGTGGGTGGGTGAGGTCGGGGGGGGGGGGGGGGTCAGGGATTCCATGGTTTAGGGTTTAGGCAGCACTTACAGAACAGGATGTAGGACTTGGCTTTAGCCAGGAAAAGGAGTACATGTCTGAATTGGTGCAGGTGTACGGAGCAGGGCTCCACTGTGGCAGGGATGACATATGGGAAATGGAAATGGGCAAATGAAGGTGTTAGATGGTTGTGAGGGGAACTGGATAATGGAAAGGATGCATAAAATTATGTTAAAACACCCAAAAAATACACAGATAGGTAGAAATATGCATAAAAATACACACAAACACCCAAAACTATGTCAAAATATGCACAAGTACATTAAAAACATTCAAAAATGTTGGAGAAAAGGAACAGATGAGATATGGGAGTAAGTGTGTATTGGGATAATGGAAGAGAGGGTGAAGGGGGATTGTTGAGTTCGTGTGGCACAGGCAGGTGTGGAAAATAAAATGCGAAAGTATGCAAGATTGAGGAAAGAAATGGAATCAGTAGGAATAATATAATTATTGTAGTGAAGAATTATGGGCATCATTTGCTGCACCAACAATGCGATCACATAACCATGTGTTGTGCACAGATGAAATTGTTAATACACGATGTCTCAGGAGTCAGCATGTCACCTTCCTGGACATTCACTGCCTCCTCTCCATCCTCCGCTCTGTCCACGTTAAATGCACCAGTAACCAACAGTACTTGCATTTCAACAGCTGTCATCCCTTCCACAGTAAAATATCTCTCCCATACAGTCTGGCCACCTAGCGAAGGCATATCTGCATTGACAAGAACTCCCTTACTCCACATGTTGAAGATCGCAGCAACGCCTTTACAGACAGGCACTAGCCCCCAGACCTAGTCCACAAACAGATCTCCCAGGCCATTTATCCCCTCACCCCCAATCCTTCTCAATAACCAGCTACAAGTGAGTGCCCCTTTCATTATGCAGTACCACACTGGATTGAAACAACTAAACCATATCCTCCGCCAGGGCTTCGATTAGCTACAATCATGCCTCTCCTGAAGTGGAGTCCCATTGCTCACAAAATCTATCCCAATCCCTGTGGAAGACCCAGGTGCAAGACCTGCCCAGTCCACCTACCCAGCATTTCCTATTCCAGCCCTGTCACAGACTTATCCTATCCCATCAGAAGCCAAGCCACCTGTGAAAGCAGCCAAGTCATATACCAACTTTGCTGCAATCATTGCACGGCCTTTAATATTAGTATAAACAGATACTGCCAAACTGTGACCTAGAACAAAGTAAACCATTCTGTGGCATGACATGCAGCTGGACATAACATGATTGATTTCAAGGCTGCTTCACAATTTGGGCCATCTGGAACTTCTCCTCCACCATCAGCTTTTCTGATTGCACAGATGGGGTTATCCTGGAAACATATTCTCCACTCCCGAAATTATCCCATCCTCAACCTATCACAACTGCTGCCCTATCACTTCTCCCCATTCATGGCCCATCACCCTCATTGTGTGCCGCCCTCTGTCAACACATCCACTCATCTTTCACCTTCCCTGTATCTCTCTTTTTCTGCTGCTATTTCCGATTGCCACCTCCCTACTCCATGCCTCTTGAATCTGTGCCTGGTGGCAGTCTTGTCATGCCTCCATCTTTTCCCTGTACACTCTGTCAAACAACACTTTTCTCTCCCCCTACTTGTACCCTGCTTCACGTGTTACATTATGTTATTTGTAACTTGGTAAAGCTGCTCTCTGTTCATGCCAGAACCTCATTCAAAATGGCAAGTAAGACACATTGCTCGATAAACAAGAATTTGAGACTGAATTTTTGGGAAAGCATAAAATTTATCACGTACATGACATTTCGGAAAACTTAAATACTTAATAAAAAAATGCATACATATACATAATCTTTTATCCAATTCTTACTATTTATATGCATATCTGTTAGTTAAGAACTTATGTACTAATCAGTGCAGAAATGAATACAGATCTGCTCTTGAGAAAGACACAATGGTAACTACTACACAAAAACATCATTTGAGTACTCTTGACCACATATGCAGGTAAAAACTAGGAATTTGTCAGACATGAGTTTGCACTGCAAGTGTTTGCATGGATATTACTTTGCACACTTGTTGTCTGTCATGCCACTTATTTTACATTTCTCCAGTCACCATTAATATTACTCCTGGAGCCTAAGCAAACAGTTTTCTTATGAGTTCTTTTGTAATAGCCCTGAGAGAATAGCCTTTTCCAGAACAAGCTTTAATCTGTACTCAAACATCCTCTTTTCTTTTTCTCTCTTTTGTTTCCTTTTGTGCCTCTTCAGTCCCTTACATTTAAAGGAGGTAAGATACAATTATTCAAGCTGTTCAAAAATTGCCCCAAAATATCCTTCATTTCTGTAGTTTTACACATGTAAGACATTCATGTTTATATTGCATTGATTGACTTTTCCATCAATTTATTCTTGGTAGAATGTTTTGTACATCATGAATGAAAACACACACTAAGCTGGTGTAATATTCTACAATATTTGTTATCTATTTCAAAACTGGTGTTGGCTGTTATGGCATCATCAGGTGTAAATATAAAAATGTGACACAGTCACATTTTGTAGAATTGAAGATTTTAAACTTGTGCATCCAAAGAGCATCTCCATTTCCAGAGATGGAAATGTTAATGTTAGATTTAGGAGTAAAATGAGAGGAATTACATCAGTGAAAATGTAATGCAAGATTTTATTTATTTATTTACATTTTATGGCCTTCACTGGACCATTCTAGCCTACATTATACAAAGAATTTTTCAGTTTTCTGTCAGCCCAGTATTTCTTCAGTCTCTCGGATCTCAACCTTCTTTCTTCATCGGAAATCACCCTTCCTATTGTCTGTTTGTTGATTCTTGTTTGCAGTCTGATGTGTTTGTCAGTTTTGTTTCTTAGGTCTTCCAATGTAATCTGTAGCTTGTCCATATCTTCCTTGATTTCTGTAATCCACTTAATGTTGCACTTAGTATTCCACAATTTTTTTTATTATTCTCCTGATGACGCTGTTCTATGGTGTTCTGAGTAGATGTCCAAAAAATGAAATGTGTTTCTTCCTGATTGTACTCATTACCAGTTCTAATTCCTTGTAGACTGTTTCATTTGTAGCTATTCTCCAGTGTCCATCTTTTTGGTATGATTAGGTGATGCACATTCTGATGATTCTTCTTTTAATTTGAATATTTTGTCTGTTGTGCAGTGTTAGTTGTTTTGAAGATGGTTTCACTTGCATCAGTTTTGTTGCTATTGACAGGCTCTTTTTGTAGTAGGTGTTCTTGGTGATATATTGTGCTATAGTCAATTTGTTTACTCTGTTATGCCATGTTGGCTTTTCATTGAGGTTATATGTTATCATTTCTCCCAGATATTTAAATTTATCTACAATTTTCATTTCTTGGTTTCCTATGGCAATTTTGTATATGAGTGGTGGGTAAGTTAACATGATGACTGTTTCTTCAAAGGATATTCCTAGACCAGTTTTCTGTGCTATTTCCTGTAGTGAGATAACTTGTTGTTTGGTTTCCTGAATACTGTTGGACTAGAGAGCAAGGCTTCCAGCAAGTCCTAGACAATTTAAACTTAAGTTGTCTTTGGGTCTTCCAATTTGAATGTTCTTTGAGTTCTTCTTGTACCATTCCCTCATTATGTATTCTAATGCATAGTTGAACAGCAGGGGTGCCAAGCAATCTCCTTGTCTTAAACCTGTTTTTTATGATGAATGGCTCAGAGACTTTTGATACAGTGTTGGTTCAGGTGAATTCTATCAATTTGATTAATTTTGTATGGAGCCTGAAATTTCTTAAGATTGAAGGTCTATGGATACAGTCATATGCCTTTTTAAAGTCCACAAAGGTTATAACAAGAGGTTTATTTCGTTTCTTATAATATACTATGGCTAATTTAAAAATGATGATCTGTTCCGCAGAGCTTCTCCAAGGTCTGGAGCCTCCTTGGTATTCACCTAATTCTTCCTCTAGTTGCTCGTTGATCCTCTTGTATAGGAATCTGGAGAAAATCTTGTATGTGCAGTTAAGAGAGAGATACCTCTGTAATTATCTGGGTTGCTTTTATCTCCTTTTTTGTGGAGCAGGTGGAATATGGCTGTGGTCCAATGTTCAGGAAACTTTTCTGTTATCCAGATTTTTGTTAGGGCTATGTGTAAGGATGTTCGAACTGTATAACTGGCATATTTCCACATTTCTGCAAAAATTTGGTCTTCTCCACATGCCTTATAATTGTTCATCTCTCTGAGTGCCGTTTCCACCTCTTGGATTGTCGGAGGATTTATGAGATCAGGTGGAGTCTTGATGGGTGTGTCTGTATTAATTTCTAAAAGTTCCTGGGGTTCTTTATGGTTCAAAAGTTAAATAAATGCTTTTGCCATGATTCTGGCATTTTCCTTGTCATTATGTGCCATTTTTCCATCTTCCCTTTTCAGCATAAATGTGGGAGGGGCAAATTTTTGTAATTGTCTTCCAAACATTTTGTAAAAGTCTCTGGAATTGGTTTTATGGTAATTTTCTTCTGTTGAGTCAATTAGATCTTTCTGTGATTGTCTCTTGGTTTGCCTGATAATTTGTGTGAACTTTTTCCTGATATTTTTGAGGTTGGTTGTATTTTCATTTGTTTTGTGTGCTTGAAATTTTAACCATGCATGATATCTTTCTTCATGAATTTTGTCACATTCTGAGTTCCACCAGACATGTCTTTTATGTGGGTTCAATGGAGCTAAATTTCCTGCTTGTTGCCTGAGAATTTGAATGAGTTCTTCTAAATTATCTGTCAGTTTTATGTTTTTTGTGACTTGTCTATATTTATCATTTCTAATTAACTGGTGGGGATTGAAGTTTGTCTTTCGTTTATTGCATTTTGGTTCTTTTTTAGTGGTGTGAACTTAATTTTGATTTGGACAATGTAATGATCTGAACCTGTATCTACCCCTCTTAATACTGTAACATTGCAGATTTCTCTGTGGAAGAATGTATCCTAAATACATGATCCAGCTGCCATTCTCCTTTTCTCCAATCAGGATGTTTCCAAGTTTTAAGTCAGTGTGGCCTCCTTTTGAAGTATGTGGACTTTCAGATCAGTCTGTGTTCCCTACAGAGCTCAACAAATCTTTGGCCATTCTTATTTGTTTGTTTATGTGGAGCCCATTCTTATTTGTTTGTTTATGTGGAGCCCATTTCCCAATGATATCCCAGTATTTCTCTTCTATTCCGAGTTGGGCATTGAAGTCCCCTAACAGGATCTTAACATTGTTAATATTTACTTGGTTTATTGTTTGGCCAAGGAGATCCCAGAACTTTTCCACTTCTTTCCTAGTCTTTGTTAGAAAATTCTTTTCATTAGTAGAGGCATGGGCATTAATGAAGGTATAAATTTTGTTGGATGCTTTTAAACTCAACGTTGAAATTCTAGGAAACATGGCTTGAAAATCGATAATCAAATCTATTATTTTCACATTGACTATAAACGAGTTCCAAATTGGGGACATTCTTTCATAACCCTTATTCCAGGTTTCTTATTGTAAATTTTGTAGCCTTGTGATCTGAATGGTTCTTCTGTAGCATTTCTCATTTCCTGGAGTCCTGCTACTAAAATTTTCTGTTTATCTAATTCATCCATCAAATTCTTTAGTTTTCCTGCTTTAAGTAGAGAATTAATATTGTGAGTTGCATTGTAGTTGGTCTGATCTTGTTTGGTCCTGTTCTTATGAACTGGCATAAAAATGGGTGATTTCCAATGCTCCGACTCATTGACAGTGGAAATTTTTTCCTAAAAGACCTTTCCATGGTTGACTTTTGAAGGTAGTTAACCTTGGGTGGAGCAAGCTCTTATTTACAACTACGGTTGTTAACCGCAGAGGCACAACCCTAGATGTTCAGGGCTTTGGGTTGGCATTTCCTGCGAACCCACCAAGGTATGGTTTTCTCGCCAATAGTCAGGTGGCTGATTGCAGTGGTTTCCCACTGGATGATGGGGTTGCCATGTCCCTAAACCAGGTAATGTAAGATTATTTAACAAAGATAAAAATATGGCAAAAAGTACTATATAGAAATTACAAATACTGCTCATAGATGAAAATAAATGTAACAATAAGCATTGATGACATGTTCCAAAATAATCTTGTCTGTAATACGTTGTAAATTACAAACTGAAAAGATACACTGATGAGATTAAACAGGTAAGTGAGGCAATTGTAATTATACAAAATGAATGTTTTTAATATGACAAGGAAATTACAATATATGAAGTAAAGGAAGAATGGGCCATGTGAGTAGGAAGGATAACATGGCCTGGATGAGATTGGAAGTAGTAGTGTCTGGTTATTCATTAATAAGCCTGGGCAGATTGACATATTTCAAGATAGTTCATCTTCCTTCGTTTATGGATGTAATGTAATACTTCATGTTGCATCTTGTAACTACTGCCTCCTTTAAGCAGGTGGTCTGCAAAAGCAGAGCCTCCTTTTCTACGTTTCAACTTCTGTAGTATTCCTTCAAGCAAGTGCACATTTCCCTGCCAAACTGACCTATATAGAATTTGCCACAGTTACAACTAATTTTACATATTCCACTCTTTTCCAAAGCTGGAGTGCTGTGTTTACAATTGGACAAAATTTGACCAGCAGTGTTGTGCACATAAAATGATGTTTTTAAGTCCTTGAATTTAAACTTACTGGCTACATTCCATGAGGCTTTTTCCAAACATGAAAGTGTGCAATATTTATTGCTTTCATTATGTGGTGGGTCAGTAACAGGCTAAAGAAGAGAGTACATCTGTTGTTTCTGCTTTTTGTGCATCATGGAGTCCATCAAAGTAGAACAGTAGCCATTGTTGATGCTATTTCCTTGATTGATTTAATTCCATTTGGAAGCTGTCTTCACTTGTGGGTATGGATATTAGTTGCAGTATTACTGAATAAAATTCAGCATCTGTTTGGGTCACTGGCTGTTGAGAATTGGCAGGCAGTACATCTGTGGTGGTAGGTTTCCTATAAAGCTTGAACGTATGAATGTAATCTCTGATGTCTATGGTTAAATCTAAATAATTTATACAGTTATCCCCACACTCCATTGTGAATTTTATACTCCTGTATTTATAATTTAGCTGCTGGAATAATTTTTAAATTTCCCTGATAGTACTTTTTTTCTTGGAAGGGGGGGGGGGGGGGGGGGGGGGGATTCAATTCCATAGCTAGACCATCTAACTGTTTGTATATCCTGCCGTTGAAATGGAAATAATTTTGTGTTAGGTCACTTGAAGTACTACATCACATCCACAAAGGAAGGAAGAGGAACATTCGTGAAATAAAGTAAATTAATAAACATGTGCCCACATGCCCAAATTTAGTACTGAATGACCAGACACAGTTGCCTTATTTGCCACTTCTAATTGCAGATACTACTTGTAGTCCCATCCAGGCCTTGTAAATTGCTCCTGTTATTAACATGGCCCGTTTTTTCTTTGTTTCATACACTATAATTTCTCTTGTCATGTTAAAAGAAATTAACTTTGTATAATGAAAGGTGCTTTGTTTACCTGCTTATTCTCACCAATATGACTTATCTACATATAATTTAGGTCCTACCAAAGACTAGATTATTTTGCAACATGTCACCAAAGTTTATTGTTCAGTTTATTTTCTTCTTTAAAGAATTATTGTAATTTGTATATAATTCCTTATTCAATGTGTTCTATATTTTATCTTAATTAAATAATCTTAAGTTGCCTTTTTGGTTAAACTGTTCCTCTCATTTTAATTCTACCCTGTAGATGCACTATTTTAAAATATTTGATCCAACAAAATATGACTGCACTATATATGTATATTTATACCTAATGATGGCACAACAGCTGAAAATTGGCTTGTGCAGTAAATAATAAATATGGCAGAATATTAAAACAGTGTTGTGTGTGTTTTTATTTATAATTCATGACTATAGCTTAATTGATTGCTGAAGTACAGAGAAGTATTGATGACAGAGTATGGGTAACAGTTTGATGCATTGCTCAATTTAATTTTCTTGCTTTTTAGTAAAAATGGTCCAGAGACATTGGAGTTCTATCCCATAAAATAAAGGTAATGAATATCAAATAGCTTAACACAAAATATTCTCTCTTGCTCACTGATTCCAGGAGCCAGTTTCATAATACAAACTCATACTTTCAGATTTCTGTTTATTGTAGGCTGTACCCTTTCCTCTTGAAGCCAGTTTCCTAATAACTACATTCTTCTTAACGTATAGGTGTTCTGTTATGGTGATGTGTCATATTATAAAATAACTGTAACTGAGTTAGGCCATGGTTGCAAGGTCACTGCTGCTATGGTCAAAATGTTGTTTTCATTCTGCGATATTTATTTTGCAGTATGGTATCACACCATAACCAGAACATTTTTATCCAGAGTTTTTGTGGCTATATCTCTCTCCTTTAGTTTTCTATGTAGTTGACATGTGTTCCACTGCAAAAAGTTTTCTCTCTCAAGTTCTCTTGTGATTTCTCATTATGCCATGATGAATGAAAGCAGCTATGCAGGCTAGTACATACTAAACACAGGTGTGCAAAAAGCAGGTAGATTATTCACTGAAAAAGTGGTTGATATTAAGCTGGAGGACTTGATATTTTTTAATCCCATACTAACCTGTGTATTTTGTGTTTATTTTCCCAAAGAAAATAAAACAAACTGATTGAGCTGTTTTGTAACAGACATCAAAAACAGTGAATGTTTGCAGCACAAGATAGTGCTCAACTCTATCTTTAGACAATAAGAGTATCTACAGACTTTTATTGTCATAGCAGTTCAGCACTTGACAAATGTATCATTAGATACCACCACAGGACAGGGAGACAGCTGCTGCTGAGCAACACATTGTGCACTTTTACATTAATGCAACGACTGCAAAAACCGCATGCTAGGTGTGTAAGTCCAGGGGGTATTATCCTCATACATAAGAAAAGTGATTTCTAATTTGAATAACAAAGGGAAGAACACACTGAAGTGGCAGAAGTCACGGGATAGTGATATGGACATACGCAGTTGGCTGTAGTATCAAATACACAAGGTGTAAAAGGGCAGTACCTTGGCAGAGCTGTCATTGTACTCAGGTGATTCATGTGAAAAGGTTTCTGATGTTATTATGGCTGAAAATTGGGAACTGACAGACTTTGAACATGGAATAGTAGTCAGAGCTAGATGCATGGGACATTCCATTTCAGAAATCATTAGGGAATTCAACATTCTGACATCCACAAAGTCAAGTGTCTGCTGAGAATAATAGATTTAAAGGATTGCCTTTCACCACAGATAATGTAGTGGCTGTCAGCCTTCATTTAATGACTGAGAGCAGTGGTGTTCTCATAGGGTTGTCAGCTAACAACAAGAGGTTCTGCCTGAAATAAACACAGAAATCAATGTGAGATGTAAAACACATTATGACAGTGTAGCGAAACTTGGCATTAACGGGCTATGACAGCAGGCAACTGACACATGTGCCTTTGCTAACAGCACAACATCCCATGCAGCACTTCTCCTGGGTTTGTGACCATATTGTTTGGACCCTAGATGAAAGTAAAACTGTGGTCTGGTCAGATGAGTCGTGATTTCAGTTGGTAAGAGCTGATAGTAGGGTTTGAGTATGACACAGACCTGATGGAGTCAAGGATACAGGTCAACAGTAAGGCACTGTGCAAGTTGGTGGTGGCTCCATGATAATGTGGGTTGTGCTTACATGGATCATTGATCAGAAATGGCTGTGTTCATTATATGGATGACAATGCGTCATGTCATTGAGCCACAGTTGTTCCTGACTAGTTTGAAGAACGTTCTGGACAATTCAAGCGAATCATTTGGCTACGCAGATAGTCTGACGTGAATCCCACTGAAGATCTTTGGGACATAATTGAGGGGTCAGTTTATGCACAAAATCCTGCACTGGCAACACTTTTGCATTTATGGATGGCTTTAGAGTCAGCATGGCCCAATATTTCTTCAGGGGACTTCCAACGACTTGTCGAGTCCATGTCAAGTCAAGATGCTTCACTACGCCAGGCAAAAGAAGGTCTGACACCATATTAGAATGTATCCTATGACGTTTGTCACCTCAATGAATAACATTACAGCAAACAGCAGCTTCATGGAACTGTGGCTAGCCAGTGTGGATAAAATGTCTGACAGACAAAAAAGTATAATGTGAAAACAAAGTGAAAAATTTTCTCCTTCGCAACTCCTATCCTGTAGAAGACTTTCTATTATTGTTAAGTGTAGCAGGTGATGTATAGGTTTTATTAGCTTTGTGGGGATCGAGATGTTACGTAGGGTAATATTGAACCCAACATTAAGTATTTGCTCCTTTATAATGGCTTCCTTGGTATTAGAGGGGACTGTAGAAGGCAAAAACTGTAGAGGAACACAGAGATTGGAATATATCGAGGAAATAATTGAGGAAGCAAGTCACAAGTGCTTCTCTGAGATGAAGAGGTTGACAGAGAAGAGGAATTCATGGTGGGCCACACCAAACCAGTCAGAAGACTGATAACTCAAAAAAAAAAATTACTTTACACGAAATTTATGAAATTCAGAGTGGCACATTACAGGAAGAACAAACATAAATTGTCTATTTTGTACTGCAAAACTTACACTGCCTCCTGGTCTTTAGTTCCTTTGGAATTGGGGGGGGGGGGGGGGCAGAGCATCCACATGAAGTTATTCTGCATTAACGTTACCCTCCCAAAGTTAATTTCTGGTGTGGTTTGATGGAAGATTGTGTGATTGGTCCTTTCATTTTTGTAGAAAAAACAATAAACAGGGGACGTTTACTGTGACATGTTGAAGAATAAGTCTTTTCCCAAATGGACTATACTGAGGGAGAAAAGGAACTTGTGTTTTTCCAACAAGATGGTGCCCCAACTCATTACAGTAACCATGTGCGTGTGGCGCTTGACAATCGTTTTCCAGGAAGGTGGATAGGCAGGTCTGGCCCAATACCTAGGCCACCACGAAGCCCAGACTTAACCCCACTGGACTTTTTCTTTTGGGGCCACATAAAAAATGTTGTGTACATTGGAAAGATCAGACACATCAGTCATTTATGGGAAATAATTGTCACAGTGGTTGGGACAGTTACACCTGAAATGTTCAAGGTGAATACGTGGCGAGAAGTAGAATATCCTCTCGACGTGTGCAGGGCAACAAATGGTTCCTACGTTGACGTCTACTATCATTAAAAAAAACTTGAAGGAATTCTCTTTCATGATATGTCTTCTTTGATGTAATTTTTCATTAATTTCCCCATTAACTTTATCCTTAAAATGTCCTGTATATTAAAGATACAGACAATCATTAAGAATAGTGCAAATGAAAAGACCTCAAAAACTGATTAGACACTTATTCATCAAATATGTTTATTAATTGTAAACACTTTTAATAAGAAATGTTCTGCACTGATAACACTTTTGACACTTATCATTGTCCACTTACACAAGCTACACCTGAATTGAATTCAGACATTGACATGCATATATGAAATCCTGAAACATATTATATGAATAATTTGATTGTCATGACATTCATTACTCAAGTTATAATTGCTACATACTTTGTAACTACTATACCAATTATATGCTGTGAAAATGTGTTACTATCTCATTAGGTTTCAATTTATATGATAATAAATTTATGCTAAATGAAGAAGGATTGCAGTGTTATGCATGACACAGAGTAAGAATTAACATTAATGTAAATTTTTTATACACACAGTCATACATCAAAGACTTTTTTTTTTGTTTGAAAGTGGCTCAACCGTGATATTTTTGGCCTCCTGGCTGTTTCTTCCTCAATGCAAATAATGATTCACTTATTTTACAAAACACATTGTCTATATTGTCATAAGGCTAAACAGATACTCATGTATTACTTATTGTAAAAATTATTATATGAAATGCATTTATCTGCAAATGATTAATTAACACATCAGTATGTATCAACAATTCCCATGTTAGTTCATGCGTACCTTCACTAATTCCAAACCAGGGAAACGAAAGAAATGTGGAACACACTGATCTTTGATACAACTGTCTTGTTTCACTTGTGACCTTATATGAAAGAAGAGAGAGACATTTTGTTATAATTATTGATGTATACCCTGTGAATGCAGCACTTAACATAAGTTTACACCAGATGAAACACAACTGATTTACAGTTAAATTTACATGTGCACACATTTGACCGTATACCTGAAATGATTTGTATCTTAACTGGCAAAGACGAAATTTAATGTAACACTATGAGATAAAGATTATGTCACGAGAACATCCTTGAATAAGCAATAAAACTTACAAATGTTGAAAGTTGTACATTACTGTTACCTGATATGAAGCACCACTTTTGAAGAACATTCATAAAAATGAAACTCTTAAAACTTTATTAAGAGAAACTGCAATTCATACCTTTGCACATGACAAAATTATTATTGTAATTAAAAAATAAATGTTTTCCTGATTATACCATATAAATAGAAGACATTACCACGTTGTATACTATTACATATCAAAGTGATGAAAATGACTTTAAGTAGTAGTAGTAGTAGTAGTAGTAGTAGTAGTAGCAGCAGCAGCAGCAGCAGTAGTGTATTCATCCAGTGATGATGTACATTGTATGGATTTCGCCAAAGAACACGTATAACAAAAATAAGATAAGGGTGTAAAGTTTCCTACATAATACAATGGTTCATTGTACCAATCACAATATTTTTGGGCAATGCAACTTTGATTACTGTAATAATATAAAAGTATGAGAAGGCTCTTTTACATGAAATACATTACAAGTGAAGGAGATATCAAGGTGGTAAGGTAATGACCACGGTTCTCTCTTCTATTCATTAATACTTTTATTACACGACAAATGTACAGATCAAAGACTAGGCGGGAACTGAGGTCCTGGAAGTATACAAAACAAAGATCAACTCAAAGACATAATACACATATGATGTTCTGGCCTATCGATCCGTCAATCGACATCACATAGCGCCCCCCCCCCCCCCTTCCCAGCAGTATGGAGTATGTACCCGAAGGTGGGGCGGGGGGGGGGGGGGGGTTGGCGAGAGTTTAAGTGGGTTACAGTGAGTTCACGTCTAACGGCATGGGCCCTGTTGGAGGAGAGCGTGGAACAAATCCTGGAATGCTGATGCTGAAGTCTTGAAGTGATGTCGGTGGTCGTAGTCATCAGCCAGTGCAGAAGTGCTGGTGTGGAAGGGTGTCATCGGCAGGGAACCTAATGATCACCTTTCCACTTGGCCTAACGTAAGCACGTAGGTTGCCACACGTAGCACTTCGAGAGATTTTGAAACGCTTCACTACACATTGTGACACACCACCTAATGAGTCACACAAATCATCACACACAAGCAGCACTAATGCGGTATCACCACTAACGACAACAGATAAACCACAAATGCCATTAGGATGAACGTGGGTAGAGAGCTTGTAAGTGGCACCTGCTAATGGAGAGGTATGCTGAGCCAGTGGGGTGGGGAAACTGTACCATGGTGAGGGCGTTGTGCTGTGAGTAGATTCTGAGTGTCAGATGGTGAGGTCTGAGTGGGCGTGGCAGGAACCTGTGGGCTGCACCAGTTAGAAGAGTGGCGCGGTATGCTGTCGCACAAACATGGAACTGTTATATTAGAGTCCTGGGAGCTGGGGTCTCTGCTATGGGAGCTGGAAGGCGGAAAACCCCGGAATGAGTGTGGGCTCATTGACGGGGCAGTGTAGGCGTGAGTTTACTCGAATCTTGAGCAGAGGAAGAAGGCCGAAGGTGGCCGTTCTACCAAGGACGACAGTTCAGACGGTTTGGTGACTGGAGTAGAAACAACAAGTTTGCCTGGCAGTGTAAGGGACTGGCCATAGACGAACTCAGCCACTGAGCCTTTAAAGTCTTCCTTGAAAGTGGTCAGCAAACTGAGTAAGACGAATGGCAGGGCTTCCATCCAAAGGAGGCCATGGCAACGTAGGGCTTTCTTAAGTGTCCTATGCCAACGTTCCATAAGGCCATTGTTTTCGGGGTGGTATGCTGTTGAATGAATTTTCTTGATGCACGGCCTACATAGTTCAGGAAACAAGGCACACTCAAATTGACGGTCTTGGTTGGTCGTCAAGTAAACAGGGCAGCCAAAGCGTGAAATCCAAGTATCTATGAAGGATCGTGCGACTGATTCGGATGTAATATTGGATAGCGGAGCAACTTCCACCCAATGAGAGGTTCTGTCTATAATAGATAGCACGTATCTGTAACCCTCGGAGGGGATGAGGGGGCCCACAAAGTCGATGTGAACATGCTGGAAGTGACTGGGAGGAGCGGTGAAGCTGCCTAGTTGGAGCGATGAGTGCTGTGAAACTTTATTTTGTTGGCAGGGACCCAGGCTTGGCAGTCGCAACGCATGTCGCACCAGACGAAGCGCTCTGAAATGAGTCTGGTAGAGGATCTCACACCTGGATGAGTTAGGTTGTGTAATTTATCAAACACTTGTTTCTGTAGAGGTTTGGGTATGAAGGGACGCAGCGTACCAGTTGATTCGTCACACCAAACCTCGCCTATGACACCAGGAAAGGTAGATCGCACAGGTTTGAGCGACGAGCTGTGATAGGATATAATGCCCGTAGTGTCCGTGTCAGCAGACTGCAGCTGAGGCAAATTAGAAAGGTCTATCAAAGTTGTGAGAGCACCAACATGAGACAAAAAATCTGCGACCACATTATCTGCACCCTTGATGTATCGTATGTCAGAGGTAAATTGCAATATAAAGTCCAAATGACGGAAGTGTCTAGGTGGAGGGTCAGTCGGGGGGTTCTTTACAGCAGCAACCAAAGGTTAATGGTCTGTTAAAATGTAGAAGTCTCTGCCCTCAACCTTGGTGCGAAAGTGTTTCCCAGCCTCGTAAACTGCCACAAAGGCTGAGTACTTTTTAGAAAAGAACTGCGAAGGAGAGATAGTATCTCCAATGGTTTGGCTGAGGACAGCACCTACTGCGGTATCACTGGCATCCGCGGTAATAAAAAATGCAGCGTCCAGATGCGGGTGGGCAACAGTCACTGCATTTGCTAGTAGGTGCTTCAGTTTGTAAAAAGCTTGTTCCATGGCAGGAGTCCAGGGGACCGGGTGGATACCGGTCGTATTTTTGCCAGCAAGGGCGCCTGTTAGGGGAGCCTGAACCTCGGCTGCGGCAGGCAAGTGCTTCTTATAATAGTTAACTGTTCCGATGAACCTGTGCAGCTCCTTAAACGAGTGAGGGCATAACAAATCCACAACATGTTTGATTTTATCCTTGGGAGGATTGAGGCCCTTAGCTGACATGATGTAACCTAAGAATTTTACCAAAGTCTGGTGCAACTGGAGCTTCTTATTATTCAGTTCAACTCAGTAGTGGTAAGAGTATCTTTGACAATCTGCAAATGTTCCTTGTTCTTTTGCAAAATAGGACTGAAAATAAGAATGTCATCCAAGTAAACGAAACAAAAATCCAAATGAAACAACACCTTGTATATGAATCTCTGCCAAGTTTGTGCAGCATTGCGGAGGCCAAAGGGCATGAACCGGTACTGGAAAAGACCGAAAGGTGTTGTAACAGCTGTCTTTTCATTATCCTCTGGTGCCATCGAAATTTGATGATAGGCCCTCCTACAGTCCACTACCGAGAAATATTTGGCGTCTGCAAGAGCATGGTTAAAATCCGTGACGTTAGGAACCGGGTATTTGTCTATGATAGTACGAGAGTTCAACTTAGTATAGTCGCCAACCATACGCCAGGTGCCGTCGCTTTTTGTGACGAAGTGGATAGGTGAGGCCCAGCATCTGGCAGATGGTTTGATGACGGCGACTGTTAAAAGATCATCTGTTTGTTCACGAGCCACTTTCATGAGGTCTAGCTTGAGACGGCGTGGTCGGCAAGAGATAGGCGGTCCATCTTGCAAGCGAAGTTTGTGGGAGGTGCCGTCTGTAACTACGGAAATGTGCGACCCGGTACACAAGGCAACTGTCTGTGGTATAGTGTGTGCGCAGCCGCTAGGCTGGGTTGTGGTGCGGATGGCAAAAGTTTGCATAAGTGCCAACTGTTGGGTGGCTGGGAGTGACAAACAAGGAGCTACGCGAAAGAAGGTTGGTACACTGTTTATTAGTAACCGAAGGTGCCGCTGTCGAGCTTGGTGGCGGTAGCGGGCACCAATGAACAGTTGATGGCAGTAAATCAAAAACATTAACCTGCACCTGGGAAGTTAGCTGCCCAAGAGAGGAGGGGGATGAATGTGCGCTCGGATTAACACAGTTAGAGCTGGCGGGCATGCGGACACTGTACAGTTTACGTCGCACACGATCACAAATGCACTCAGGCGCGAGAATACCGTAGTGGCACTGACTAACCTTGTGTGTTGCCGAGGCGTCATCTGCTGCAAGCTGCTGCCGTACCGAAGATAACTCGTTACTTAAGTCGTTGAGGCGACAGCTTAGCTCAAGTTGTTCCAAGCGGAGGTGTGTAGACTCGACTTGCTCTGTGAGCCACTTATTGATCCATGACAAGAGCTCGGAGGAGGAGTCATTACACTTCCTAGCCAGATTGACCTGTTTAGCAGTACTATTGGCACTCGACGAAGCACACGGGATGTATTCCTGCGTAGGGTCATAGAACACTGCATTCCTGATGAGGTCAGGCCACAGTTTGTAGTGTCGTAGAAAGTTTATGTCCAAAATGGGATCATCGATGTCAGCCACCAGGAAGGGACCAGGAGGGACACTGCATGTGAAGTAGAACCTAAGCATGACAAACTAGATGAGTTTACAGCAAGTAGGACAGTTTTGTGTAGTTGGATCTTTTCGGTAGCAAGACGAGATGGAAGTAGGGAAACATCTGCGTCTGTGGCGATGAGAAAGTTTGAGCCAGAGTTCAAGTCACGGACGTAGACTCATCCATTCGAAGCATTAGTGTTGGACACAGAATTGAGCGTGGGACGGTGCCTGTTGTTTACGTATTTACAGTATTTATGGGCAGATGTCTGCTCCTGCGAGTGGTTAGATGGTGACAGCCCAGAATCTTCCTCAGAGTCAGATGTGCTATTGTTGTGCAGACGTGAAGGTACCAGTAGTGTGGCGAGCTTGACATTCTTAGGTTTAGTGGGGCGTCCACGTTGGGGCCCCGGTTTTGGTTGGAAACTGGCATAGCTGCCGGACTGCTGGGCACGGCGATCACATAGTAGAGTGGAGTAAGCTCGGTCAGCAGTGTGCAGGTGTTTGCTATTTGGTCTATCTTCATAGGCAGAGATGGCAGTTTGGACAGACAGAGGCAGCTTTTCCGTCCAAATCTCGGTGAGCGTGGCGTCTGGCATGTCGCATTCACCGACGAGAAGTCAAAGGCATCCCCACAGCTGGGACGGAGATCTGTCGCCGAGGCGTTCTTCATAGACGAGCTGTTGAACATTTTCTCTTCTTGTCTTGGAGACACGTTCCAGTATTGCTCGTTTAGCTGTAGTGTACTGCTCGTTCAGAGGAGGTGACTTAACTGGGTCATAAATTAAGTTGACACGGTTGTGGAGGTGGTTCATGAGGCATGTGAAACGGGCGTTGTCATCAAGTGCACAGACACTGAAAGTTTGCTCAACCAGGCTGAACCAGAATTCCGGGTGAGCGGGTTTGAATGCCGGGAGTTTCGGCGGTGGAAGAATGCGGGCAGCTGCTCGTGGACTCAGGAGTAGATAAGTCAAAGTTAACTCTGCATCATGAGGGCAGTAGAGAGGAAGCAGACATGCCGGCTGTGTTCCTAGTAGCTGGACGGGAAGCAAAATCCGTTAGCAGGAAGCCTGGCATGGAGCGAAGCTGGACCGGTTGTTGCGGCGGAAGGTCAAAGTGATCACGGTGGTTTCTCGACAGGTTATTATGCAATTGGTCCTCCACATCTGCAGTGAAATTGTCCATCACAGAGTCACTGATGAGCTTGGTGGAACCGGACGTGCTCAAATTACTGCACTGATGAACACTCAGAGTAACACGCTGGTGTGCAACCGGTGCAGAGTGATACACACGTGGAGCTTGCACATTCAAAAAGGCGTCCTGTTGTGGCACATTATGAAAACTATGCTCCTCACTATTTACAGTACTTGCATTAAAGTTCGGTATCAGTGTGTAGTCGTTTCTTGTACTGCTGTGTGGCGAAAACTGAAGCACTTCAGGGCTAACAAAGCCGGAGTCGGAGACCGCTGGTGTCATGTTCAAAACCACTGCACCTGATGAGGATCCTGGGTTCTCGAGGCTATAGGACTGCAGAAATTCACATCAGGCACCAACTACAGCTGGCGTGCTTGAATTTAGTTGCTGTTGCTGGTGAACCGGGCAGCGGCGGTGTGTTGTAGAAGGTCCATGCAAAACGCGGAAGCCGGCGCAGTAGTCACTTTGTACTTGGTTTGACAGATTATTCGAACTTCGAGGACACCACTGAAGGAGATATCAAGGTTGTAAGGTAATGACCACGGTTCTCTCTTCTAATCATCAATACTTTTATTACACAACAAACATACAGGTCAAAGACTAGGCAGGAACTGAGGTCTCGGAAGTATACAAAACAAAGATCAACTCGAAGACAGAATACACATATGATGTTCTGGCCTATCGATCCGTGAATAATTGATTTAACACTTTTGGTCAGAAAAATTAACACTGAGGCTGTGGCAGCATTTGATTTATGGAAGTATCAACATATAGTAAATGAACGTAGTTACTTGCTACAAGGTTACTGCAGATATTCATTTATACTGTAATAGCAGTTGACCATTAAGAATTTAAATATTGCTTCTTTGGATGTAGACAATGTTTTTATTTCTTTTTTGCTGATTCAGAACTTTGTTGTACAAAGTAGTACCCTGAATGTTCGTTCGTTTTTGTGTTAAAGCCTTGTTTACTCTTTTTATGTGGATGTCATTACACATTCTTGTATTGCAGGAATGAAGATCTGAGTTGGTTTTATAATTATCAATGTGCAGTTTTATATTAACAACACAGCTAGTTGGTGGCAAAATAATAGTCACAGAATCTTTCTGGACCCATTTATTATTCATTATGTGTTTCGGGCTCTGTCAATCTTCAGCGGACCTTTTGGCAAATTGGGAAAAGAAAAAAAAACACAAATATCTTAAAAGAGGAAAGTGCTAAAACATAACTGAACATCAAGATGGTTAAAACAACATACATACAAATTAGTACAGAATGGAGACACAACATGCAAAAGGATGTCAAGTCTAACAGTCCACAGAGCAAATAACTTTATGATCTAACATCTGTGCTACTTAAAGCTTAGTGACGTGGATGGCAGGTAGTCCCAAATAAAAGGGCTTGTTGATAATACATGGGATAAGAGCTGTGGTGATGCCTTGTATTGCCGATACCTAATTACAAGTGGTAATTTAATATCTGTTACATTATTTTTACAGATTTTTCTTGTATTATAAATAAAAATTAGTGTCAGCATTAGGCAAAGACAAATTTAAACAACAACAGGGTCCAAGACCCACATTAGTGAGCTTACAGCAGCTGAATTGCATAAGTGCTATGGTGCTGCCATATATGGCCGGCATGTAATTACAAGTGGTAAAAAATGTAAATGTCATGTGACTAGGGCCTCCTGTCAGGTAGACAGTTCGCCGAGTGCAAGTCCTTTGATTTTACGCCACTTCGGCAACTTGTGCATCAATGGGGATGAAATGATGATGATTAGGACAAGACAACACCCAGTCCCTGAGCGGAGAAAATCTCCAACCCAGCCAGCAATCAAACCCGGGCCCTTAGGATTGACATTCTGTCACGCTAACCACTCAGCTACAGGGGGTGGACAATACAAGTGGTAATCTCAATACATACTGTAACATTTGACATAAAATATATACATATTTGTGGCTGTAGACTTTCCCAGCGTAAACTATTGATGAAAGTTTCTCAGGTCTCCAGCCAGGTGGTAGCGTTGATATCTCGCAACGTTTTGGGAAGTGTCATACTACCCATCTTCTGGCTAAGTGTTGAGATTCATGGAGAGCGGGCTATTTATATGCGTGGTCACCCCCGTCCACGAGACCTCGGGTGGCTGTGGTGAACCATTGGCGTGCGTGTGGTTGTGGGGATGGCGGTCACCCCCAACGGCCACATTCGGTTCTTGGTGTAAGCATTCTGTCTGCGTCCAAGGCGGAGGACATTGATGGGCGCGCTCCAGACAGATTGCTGCTACTGCAGGCTTCCATGCTGTGCTGAGTTGGTATCCCTCATCTCTGTTGACCAGATTGTCATGAATCCTTATTTCATGGATTCTTTATAACGCTTTCCCAGAAGCCAGATGTTCCGCACAGTACCTTTGTGTTTTCGAAGTTGAAGGTGTGTTGTACATTTATGCTGTGTTTTGCTATGGCTGATTTTTCTGTGTGAACTAGTCACACACATCTGAAATTTCTTCACAGCGTTTAGATATGCAGTGCTGTGTTTGTCCAATGTATTGTTTTCCACATTCGCATGGTATGCTGTATACTCCTGGTGTGTTAAGATTCAGCGCATCTTTGGCAGAACTTAGGAGCTCCCTTGTCTTTGGTGGTGGTCAGAGAATGGTTTTGATATGATATATTTTGGCCGAGACCGGACCCACGTACGGAAGGAACGTGAGTCGTTTGTCTTCTTCTTCTTCATCATCTTCTTCTGTGGTTCTCACTGCTTCCTTCTTCCTTTTAAGCACCCTGTTGATCTGCGTTTCACTGTAGCTGTTTTGGTGGAAGACTTCCCTCAGGTGTTGCAGCTCAGTTTGCATGATGGTATAGGTCTGTGTGTGTCCTCTTCCTATGTACTGCATGGCCTAGTGAACTATCTGCTTTCCTCTTAATTAAAATATCAAGGAAGTGGAGGTATCCATTTTCCTTCATTTCAATTGTAAATTTGATGTTCGGATGGATGCTGTTGAGGTGTTCAAGAAACTCATATAGTGCCTGTTTACCATGTCCCCACATGGCAAAAGTGTCATTGACATAGCGGAAGAAGTGCTTTGGTTTCTGTCTGGCAGTTTGAAGGGCCACCTCCTCGAAATCTTCTATATAGAGGTTTGCAATCGCAGGAGCCAATGGGGAGCCCATGACCACACCATCAATCTGCTTGAAGAATTCCCTGTTGCACTGAAAGTAGGTGGTTGTTAGTGCATGTTCGAAGAGGCTGACTGTTTGTGGTTCAAAGTGCTGGGCTAAAGGTACCAAGGAGTCTTGAAGGGGCACATTCGTGAAAAGCGACGTCATGTCGAAGCTCACGAGTAGGTCCTCCCTTTGTAGTCGCATGTCCCTGAGTATTTTTATGAATTCGGCTGTTTCTCACATGGTTGCTGCCGTGTCTCACAAGGGGTTTGAGCAGTGTTGCTAGGTATTTAGCAAATTCGTAACTGTGAGAATTGATGGAGTCCACAATCAGTCTCAGAGGTACCCCTTCCTTATGGATCTTGGGGAGACCATAGAGGCACGGTATTGCTGGCGCTCTGGGGTACAGCTGCTTCTTCATTAGCTCAGACACAAACCAAAGCACTTCTTCTGCTATGTCGAC
Source organism: Schistocerca americana (assembly GCF_021461395.2). Lineage (NCBI taxonomy): Eukaryota > Metazoa > Arthropoda > Insecta > Orthoptera > Acrididae > Schistocerca > Schistocerca americana. The sequence goes on along the minus strand of NC_060121.1, from coordinate 428,046,738 downwards.
GATACTTTTGTCATATGGGGACATGGCAAACAGGCACTAGATGAGTTTCTTGAACACATCAACAGCATCCATCCGAATATCAAATTTACAATGGAAATGGAGGAAAATGGATACCTCCCCTTCCTTGATATTTTAATTAAGAGGAAGGCAGATGGTTCACAAGGCTATGCAGTACATAGGAAGAAGACACACACAGACCTATACCTTCATGCAACAAGCTGCTACCATCCAGCACAAAGACAAACAATACTGACCACCCTGGTACATAGGGCGTGCGCCATCTGTGACAAAGACAGCCTACCATCTGAGATGCAACACCAGAGGGAAGTCTTCCACCAAAATGGCTACAGTGAAATGCAGATCAACTGGGCACTTAAAAGGAAGAAGGAAGTGGTGAGAACCCCAGAAGAAGATGATGAAGAAGAAGAAGACAAATGACTCGCATTTCTTCCAAACGTGGGTCCGCTCTTGGCCAAAATTGCATGACTTCTGGGCAAATACAATATCAAAACCATTCTCCGACCAACACCAAAGATGAGGGAGCTCCTAGGTTCTGTCAAAGATGCGCTGAACCTTAACACACCAGGAGTATACAGCATACCATGTAGAAAAATCAGCCATAGCAGAACACAGCATAAATGAAGAACACACCTTCAACTTCGAAAACATGAAGGTACTGTGCCAAGCATCTGGCTTCTGGGAAAGCGTTATCAAAAAATCCATAGAAATAAGGATTCATGACAATCTGGTCAACAGAAATGAGGGATACCAACTCAGCGCAGCATGGAACCCTTCGATAGCGACAATCCGTCTGGAGCGCGCCCGTCAATGTCCTACGCTGTAGACGCAGACAGAATGCTTACACCGAGAACCGAAAGCAGCCACTGGGGGAGACTGCCATCCCCACCACTGGGCGCATGCCGCTGGTCCACCACAGCCACCCGAGGTCTAGTGGAGGGGGGGTGACCACGCATATAAATAGCCCGCTCTCCGCGAATCTTAACACTTCGCTAGAAGATGGGTAGTATGACACTATCTGAAATGTCGCGAGATATCAACGCTACCATCCAGCTGGAGACCCGAGAAATATTCATCAATATATACATATCTTTTTCTCATATTGTAAATAAAAATTAATGCCAACATGAGGCAAAGACAAGTTTAAAATACAAACCAGGTGTAGCAATAAAGATTTTTTTTTTTTTGTAGAAGACAAACAAGCTAGAGGAAACCAAAACTAGGAGCATGTGTCAAGAGATAAAAGATACTAGATAAACCATAATGTATACTGGAGAACATGACCTAGGAAAATGAAGTATGAAAATGCATTGCTTTGTTCTATATGTATACCATCTATTTTTTTAACAACAACTCATTGAAAATGCGAAAGACTCATTGTCTGCTGATTGTGATCTGTTCATTAATTATTAGATACCTTCAAGGATATCTAGTGTTCTACGTTTTTGTTCTGAATTTAAAATATGCAGGCTATTTTCAATTGACTGTAAATGATGATTTTTTTTCTCTGAATCAAAAATAAAAAAAAAATCACCTTTACAGTCAATTGAAAACAGTCTAAGTATTTTAAATGCAGAACAAACAGGCAGAATAGATGGAATTAACACTAACTGCCATTCAACTTCAAATTTAATAGTTAATGAATAGATCACTAACAGCAGACAATGGTTCTTTAGCGTTATTGACAACTAGTTACTGTAAAAATAGGGGGTAAAAATATGAACTGAAATCTGCATTTCCTTACTTCATTTGTTTAGGTTGTGTTTCCTCTTATATATATTATGGTTTATTTACCTCATGATTCAGGCTTCTAGTTCTGTTTCTCTCCTTATTGTATGTTTTCTACAAAAAATTTCTTTATTGCAAAACATGTATTTCAAACTTGTGTTTGTCACTTATAATGTAAGAAAAATCTGTGTTCATTTTGTGTCAAATATTGTAATATGTATTGAAATCACCAATTGAAATTACATACTGGCCATATATATGGATCTAAAAACCCTGTATGTCTTTTTAATTCATCTTTGATTAATGTTGGCGTTACCTAATTATTACTTATAAGATAAGAGAAGTCTATATAAATACTGTATTGGATATGGAAATTACCACTGGTAATTAGGTGTCAGCCATATAAGGCAGCTCCACACCACTTACGCCACCTACAATCAACAAGGTCTCTTATGGGGGACATCTACCAGGCATATGACTCAGTTGTAAGCAACACACATGTTAAGTCATATTGCTGTCTGGGTTAGTAAATTTTATGTTTCTTTTGGCATTAATTAACATTCTTGTCAAAATTGTATCTTCAGTCTGTAGAAAATGGTATGTTTTTTGTCTGAAATGTGCTCTATGTCCAGTTATGTTTTAGCATATGTTGTCTTTTTAGACATTTGTGTAATATTTCAAGACTGAAAGAAAAAAAAAATTCTGTTTCAACTTTTGACCAGGTAATCAGAAGATAGGCAGAGCCCAAAATGTATAACGAATAATAAATGTGTTCAGAATTCCTGTGAATATTATTTTGTAACCAACCAGCTTTTTAAAAACCATTTTAATCATTGTCCTTATAAAGGTCACATCCTCTATTATGACTTTCAGTCATGTCTACAATACACATAAAAGTGAATTATGGATACATTGAATTAAAATTTTCTGCATGTTGATAAATAAGACTTTCACCAGAATAAAATGAAAATAACGTTGTGGTTGAAATTTGTATGGAAATAATATACCTGTACCAGATTATGAATTCCATTTTTTCCAAAAACATGTAACCTAATAGGAATCAAGTTTGATCTTAATGAAATAAACTTCTGGAGAAAGGACTCTCATATAACACACAACAGGTAGAATCACAGCAACACTTAGATTTAATAATATATCATACAGTTTCATCCTAGATGGCAGGCTGTTGTCTACTGCACAATGCAAGGATCCAGAGGTGTACACAACGTAGTAGAGTCTTATTCAAAGGACTTAAGTATTACTGACCATCTTTCAATGACATGGTTTTTGGAGAATATTATCATTAAGCATATTAATAGGAAACGTATAGATAACAGTGCCCTGTTAGTGCAAGCTGATAAATATAAATCAGCTGTTATTATATTGGTGGACCAGTATGTATATATGGCTCGTTAGTTTCTGGATGAGAACAGTACAGATAGAAGCAGATTCAACTTAACTGTGAAATATTTGACAAATATATTTGGTGTCTATGAACAGGTCATGTAATTCACTAACGAGCCGCTGATTTGTGTATGCAGCAATGGTGCCCGACAGTGACCCAGATAAGTTCAAATTGATTTACATCAGGCAAATATGGTCACTGAGACATCAACATGAGTTCACTATAATGTTCCTCAAACCACTGTGTAGCACAGTTCTGGCTCTGAACAGTTATACTGCTGAAAGATGACATTACCATCAGGGAAGAATCAGTATGAAGGGATGCAGTGGTTAGCAGGTGTGAGCATGTCTTTGATTACTACCACATGTCCCAAGCAAGCACAGGAGAATGTCTTCCAAAGCATAATATTGTTCCCGCCAGCCTGCAACTGTGGTATGCTGCATGTTTTGAGCGAACATTCACCTCGATGACACCATTTGTGAAGCTGACCATTGACCTATTGTAGAAAAACTGTGATTCGCCAAAAGAGCTGATATGTTTCTGTTGATCAATGGTCAAATCCCAATGGTCCCTTGCCCGCTGTGGTCATAACCGACAATGTCATTGGCTCAACATGTGAACACATAAGTGTTGTCTGATGTGGAACTCTATGTTCAACAATGTATGATGAATGGTGTGCTCCAAAACATTTGTGCATGCACCAGCATTGTGCTCTTTCAGCAGAGGCGCCACAGATCAACGCCAAATTGTACACAGAAGATAAGGCTCCAAACCCTACATTCTGTGAAGAGTCAGGGATGCCCAACCATTCAGTGCCTGCTGGCAGTTTCACTGTCCTTCTGCCTCTTTCTGTAGATGTTCATGACAGTAGGACATGAACATTCAAACAGCTCCACCATTTTCAAGATTCTGTTTCACAGCTCTGTGTAATAATAATCTGTCCCTTGCCAAAGTTACTTATCTCAATGCATTTCCATATTTGCACACCATATGTTCACTAGCATGATCCCTCATCCATGTCTGCTCCTCTTACATACCACTGTTACCATGTGAAGTGCCCACAATGCCACCAGTTGGCATCCAACATCACAGTGGAAGGAAGGTTTTGCTTATTAGTGTGTCCAACAGAGAGGAATTTATCAGTAAGCTTTCTAACTTAGCCATTTCTCCTAACACATCCATTCTTTCATCGACCATGAAAAGCATATGTACATAAATTCCTATAGATGTGGTACAGGATGTATGAGGCCTGTCTAAAAGGTATCCAACCTCTGGCTAGAAGAAATATTGTGAATACCTGTTCGGGTTGGGACCCAAATCCCCTTCAAAGTAGGCCCCTTGTGCTTGCACACACTTAGCCCACTGATCCTTCTACTGCTGGAAACACCTCTCGAAATCTTCTTCTGGAATGGTGTTCAGTTCCGTCATCATGTTATGCATTATCTCTTCTCTACACTCAAAATGAGATCCTTTCCGTGGCGTCTTCAATTTTGGAAACAACCAGAAGTTGCAAGGAACCATGCCTGAAGAATAGAGATGTTGGCAAATGGCTATATTTCCATGTTTGGCCAAGACATTTTGGATCAAATGGGATGAACATCTTGATAGTACACCTTTGTCACTATTTGTTGTTCCAGTGCATATTCATGATGCACAATTCCATGGACATCAAAGAAGACAGTTAGCATCACCTTGATTTTGATTCACACCTGTCGCACTTTCTTCAGCCTTGGAGACTCGGGATGCTTCCATTGCAATGACTGTCTTTTTGTTTCTGGGTCATACCTGTACACCTGGGACTCATCTCCAGTTATCACGGTGTTCAGTGACCCAGGATCAATGTTGATGGTGTCCAGAAGGTCCTGTGCAAGGTCAAAACTGAGGTCTTTTTGTTCCAGCGACATCCCCTTCTGTAACTTTATGCACATGCCATTACCTGCATGGCCCATAACAGCATTTTGCCAGTTTAGGTTAGTTTGATACAGTGTTACCTCCCTGAGCAGTTGACAAATAAGGTGTGTGTACGGCTTTGCTTCTTTCTTTCTGATTCCTACTTGAAGTTGTGGTATGTTTGTTTGACTTAGCTTGTTCAGATATTCTTACGACACATGATTTCTTTTGTTTTTCATAATTACTGACATATGCCCATATTTTATAGACTGCTTTTTGGGGCCAATCATTTGATTGATGATGAACAATTGGAATGTTTTTCTTGTACACTACAGAGATTTGAAAGACAGTGTAAGTGTAATATTCTTAGCCACCTTATGTGACTAAGCTCACAAATTTTTAAAAATTGGTTATTCCAACGAGTAAATAAGTTATTCCACCAATGTACAGATCACTAGATGATGCACTTCAAGAATGTGAAACCATTTGTGATCTTTTAGTAAAGCACTCCACCATTCTGTGCAGATTTTTTATCATAAACTTTGACTGCACATGACCCACATGCGTCCATTGTTAGAACTCACACACTGGGTGTTAGGTGTAAGTGCAGATACTTTTATTGCTGACTGGGGATAGAGTACTGAAGAACATTACAACAGTATTATTTACTTCAATTGCAAACTAATAAATAGTTATTAGGAATAGTGTGTTTCTAGATTGGTCAGTACTGCCAAGAACATGTGGCAAAAGCAAGCCATTAATGCTAATTTTCCCTTGGACAGCAGGTCATATGTTGAAATGTTGACATGTGGATGCACAATAGTTAGTCTATACTGATAAGCATAGGCCACTTACGAATGAAGTTATGACTGTGCAGCAAATATCAGGTAATAAATTATGTGTGTGTTTGCAGGAAGACTTTTAAATGCAGAGAAAAAACAATTATAACTCTCTAAACTATGCATAATCATTTAATACTCCATGAAATTTCTACAGTTGTGTTCTGGCTAGACTATTGGTGATAGGGTCTATGTCCTGTTTCACAGAAAAACAAAACAGTTGAAAGGACTCAAGGTCTGATGACATGCTGAATACGATTTCTCATTGTACTAATGATTCTATGGAGAAGAGAAAGGACATGGAGAAAATAAATTCGTAAAATGAAGTTAACTTTAATAAATTGTGTAATGATATAATGTATATATGTGGTAAAATAGTTTGTTACCTAATATGTTTGTGTAATGTACTTCGTTGATATTGCTTACCACCAATTTACAACACAAGCAGCTGCAGACATCAGAATTAGTTTATAATGTACCCCTGTTCTGGTACATGCCTACTCTGCCAAAGTCTTGCCCATATTTCTTATGTGTGATACTTTGAGAGTGTGGGCAGTAAAATGGGGCAATGTTTAATCAAAAGTGCAGTTCTGACTATATTACTAATACTATCTCGTGATCTTTATGCGAACTGATACAAACACATAAACGTGCATTGTAATACTACAATTTCAATATATCAATGTGATTAGAACACTTGTGACTAATTATAATGAAATATAACAAAAATGCGATAAAATACAGTTACCATCCAAAAATAGGTGCAACCAATGAATACAAATGTTAGAATCTGTACTTACAAAAATACTACACAGCAACCTGATAGTACAATGGAAAATCCAGGATGAAATGTAACAATATTATGAAAAGGATAGTTGCCACTCTCACCTTATAGCATATCAAATACACACACACGCGCGCACACACACACACACACACACACACACACACACACACACACACACACACACACACACACACACACACTTTTTGGCCAAAAGCTTATTTTGTGACAGTCTTTGTTTGTGTCACACTGTCACAGTCTTTTTTTGTGATACATGGAAGAATGCTGGAGATACTAGAAGGCATCAGATAGATTATATAATGGTAAGACAGAGATTTAGGAACCAGGTTTTAAATTGTAAGACATTTACAGGGGCAGATGTGGACTCTGACCAAAATCTATTGGTTATGAACTGTAGATTAAAACTGAAGAAACTGCATAAAGGTGGGAATTTAAGGAGATGGGACCTAGATAAATTGACTAAACCAGAGGTTGTACAGAGTTTCAGGGAGAGCATAAAGGAACAGTTGACAGGAATCGGGGAAAGAAATACAGTAGAAGAAGAATGGGTAGCTCTAAGGGATGAAGTAGTGAAAGCAGCAGAGGATCAAGTAGGTAAAAATACGAGGGCTAGTAGAAATCCTTGGGTAACAGAACAAATATTGAATTTAATTGATGAAAGGAGAAAATATAAAAATGCAGTAAATGAAGCAGGCAAAAAGGAATACAAACGTCTCACAAATGAGATCAACAGGAGGTGCAAAATGGCTAAGCGGGGATGGCTATAGGACAAATGTACGGATGTAGAGGCTTATCTCACTAGGGGTAAGATAGATTTTGCCTACAGGAAAATTAAAGAGACCTTTGGAGAAAAGAGAACCGCTTGTATGAATATCAAGAGCTCAGGTGGAAACAGAGAAACAAAGAAGGGAAAGCAGAAAGATGGAAGGAGTATATAAAGGGTCTATACAAGGGTTATGTACTTGACGACAGTATTATGGAAATGGAAGAGGATGTAGATGAAGATGAAATGGGAGATACGATACTGCATGAAGAGTTTGACAGAGCACTGAAAGACTTGAGTCAATACAAGACCCCGGGAGTAGACAACATTCCATTGGAACTACTGACGGCCTTGGGAGAGCCAGTCCTTACAAAACTCTACCATCTGGTGAGCAAGATGTATGAGACAGGTGAAATACCCTCAGACTTCAAGAAGAATATAATAATTCCAATCCCACAGAAAGCAGGTGTTGACAGATATGAAAATTACTGAACTATAGCTGCAAAATACTAACATGAATTCTTTACAGACAAAAGGAAAAACTGGTAGAAGCCGACCTTGGGGAAGATCACTTTGGAATCCGTAGAAATGTTGGACCACGTGAGGCAATACTGACCCTATGACTTATCTTAGAAAATAGATTAAGGAAAGGCAAACCTACGTTTCTAGCATTTGTAGACTTAGAGAAAGCTTTTATGTTGACTGGAATACTCTCTTTCAAATTCTAAAGGTGGCAGGGGTAAAATACAGGGAGTGAAAGGCTATTTACAATTTGTACAGAAACCAGAAGCAGTTATAAGAGTCGAGGGGCATGAAAGGGAAGCAGTGGTGGGGAAGGGAGTGAGACAGGGTTGTAGCCTCTCCCCAATGTTATTCAATCTGTATATTGAGCAAGCAGTAAAGGAAACAAAAGAAAAATTCGGAGTAGGTATTAAAATCCAGGGAGAAGAAATAAAAACTTTGAGGTTCGCTGATGACATTGTAGTTCTGACAGAGACAGCAAAAGACTTGGAAGAGCAGTTGAATGGAATGGACAGTGTCTTGAAAGGAGGATATAAGATGAACATCAACAAAAGCAAAATGAAGATACTGGAATGTAGTCGAATTAAGTCGGGTGATGCTAAGGGAATTAGACTAGGAAATGAGACACTTAAAGTAGTAAAGAAGTTTTGCTATTTGGGGAGCAAAATAACTGATGATGGTCAAAGTAGAGAGGATATAAAATGTAGACTGGCAATGGCAAGGAAAGCGTTTCTGAAGAAGAGATATTTGTTAACAACGAGTATAGATTTAAGTGTCAGGATGTCGTTTCTGAAAGTATTTGTATGGAGTGTAGCCATGTACGGAAGTGAAACATGGATGATAAATAGTTTGGACAAGAAGAGAATAGAAGCTTTCGAAATGTGGTGCTACAGAAGAATGCTGAAGATTTGATGGGTAGATCACATAACTAATGAGGAGGTATTGATGGGGAGAAGAGGAGCTTGTGGCACAACTTGACTAGAAGAAGGGATCGGTTGGTAGGACATGTTCTGAGGCATCGAGGGATCACAAATTTGGTATTGGAGGGCAGCATGGAGGGTAAAAATCATAGAGAGAGACCAAGAGATGAATACACTAAGCAGATTCAGAAGGATGTAGGTTGCAGTAAGTACTGGGAGATGAAGAAGCTTACACAGTATAGAGTAACATGGAGAGCTGCATCAAACCAGTCTCAGGACTGAAGACCACAACAACAACAACTTTTTTTGTGGCACTCTGCAACTCAGCATCTCTGCTACATGGTAAGATGCAACTCTCCTTTTCATAATATTGAAACCTGATGTAATTGAAGATCTCTAAATCACATGTAATTTGGTAATTACAACTGTTATATTTTGGCATGTTTATTATACTGGGGAGATTGTAACAGATTGTAAATCAACTTTCTGTAAATATTTTTAAAAAACTAATTAACTTTTAGTAATAAACTTCATGTATTATATCAGATTTTGTAGAGTCTATATTACATCATATCTGTGGTGCCAATAAATGACTTTATTTAAAGCAATTAACTGTTTTGACCACATCATTTTCTTTTGATTAGCTTCATGAGTCACTCCTGATAAACAGAGAGACCAGATTTAAGTGGAGATTAATGCATCAAAGAAATACTCACTTCATTCAAGAACATCAAAAATCAAATCAAGAAGTTAAGTAAACAGGTTTGTAGCAGTATACCCTGGTCACATTTTAAGCTGTTAGCTAAAATAGAATTCTTTGTCTGTCTTTCAGTTAGCCACCTTTATACATTTATACTTGATTGTCTGTGGAGGATTTGAAATAAGTATCATTGTATTTTTTCATGTGCCTATGTCAAACACTTCACATTTTTATAAGATTTATGGCTGATAGCACCCTTATTTGTATATAAGCATGAGCAATTCATTTTAACTTATCAGTCTATTGGTTGCTAGTCATCATGTTGACTGTGTATTTTTGTGATATGTCACAGATTTGTTGTTCTGTAATGAAGGTATGTGATTATTGTGGTGCTCAAATATTGTACATTCATTATGAACATACATGTGTACTTTTCTGATGCTCAACTATTTGCTTTTAACCATCTTTTATAATTTTTTCTTTTCTTTGTTTTTATCATCTGATCGTTATTTCATGTTAGTTTACCTATGTTCTAAGGCTGTATACAACTTCTGAAAATGAGGCATTAATCTGTTGTAATCTGGAAAGCATTTTTTGCAGCTGATGAGTGAGCTTATCTTGGTAAAAAGATTACAAGTTACAGCTGTCAAACAACAGCTATGAACAAAATCATAAGAAAAATAGATATTTGAAGAAAAGGGTTATCAGCATAATGACCAAGGCTTTATAAGAGAAGTGTACTATATAAAGGTGTACCCACTCAGCTGCTTTCCAAATTGCATTACCTAGGTAGAAAACATTTGAGTCATAAAACACAGTGTTGGACAAATTTGGAAGAGAATATATTTCATTCTGCAAATGATCATGTTGATTACTGGAAGAGACACTCCAAAAGTGGGCCTACATGGGAACAAAGAAATTAAGATTGAGCTGTTTGTTTTCTATAAGTTCAACATTGGATTTTTGCAAGATGACAAACTGTAAACTCCATTGAATGTTTTATTTTCTTCTACCTACAGTTCAAGAGTTTTGCAAGGTTGCTGTCATTAGCAAACAGATACTACCGCCATTCTGAGAAGGTAGCAATTGAGTTTGATGACAGGTATAAAATGTCCTCATTTCTGCCACAGAACTGTTCTGGGAACTTAACCTCATATCTATATCTACCTAAACGTCTACATCTATACTCTGCAAACCTCCATGAGGTACATGGCAGAGGGTGCATACCATTGTTCCAGTTATTAAGGTTTCTTCCCGTTCCATTCACAGATGGAGCATGGGAAGAATGACTGTTTGAATGCAACTGTGCATGCAGTAATTATTCTTATCTTATCCTCATGATCCATATGTTGGTCATATGTAGGGGATTGTAGTACATTCCTATAGTCATCATTTAACGCAGGCTCTTGAAAGAATGTTAATAGGCTTTCCCGGGATAGTTTACATTTATCTTCAAGAGTCTGCTGGTTCGGTTCCTTCAGTATCTTTGTGACACTATCACACAGATCAAACAAACCTGCGACCATTTGTGCTGTCCTTCTTTATAAACATTCAATACCAATAAATTAATTTCATTTTTAATAATCCTCCTCCTGTGTTTTTTGCTTCACTCTTGAAGTGTTTTATTTTTGTGTGTAATGGAATTGATATACATTTTTGTTACAACTGACTACGGAATTTTATGACAACACAGGTAGCTGAGTGTCAACTTTTAACTACAATTTGTACAATGAGTTGGGTAGAGTTCTGTTTCCCTGCAACAATATACATTGATCTCATCTGATACCAATCCCTTGTGACTGCTTCTGTTTAATTTCTTCTTAGTTTATTTCAGGGTAAAATATGACTCAAAAACTAAAAGATATTAAAGGGGTTAGTAAAACAAACTTATTTAAAAAGGCTGCCACAAGATTAGAAATTTGATAATCTTCTGAACCAAATATTATAAGCTTTCATAAGCTCAGCCAAGTAGGTAAAAAGACAAGAGCTAGTAGAAATCCTTGGGTAACAGAAGAGATATTGAATTTAATTTATGAAAGGAAAAAATATAAAAATGCAGTAAACGAAGCTGGTGAAAAGGAATACAAATGTCTCAAAAATTACATCAGCAGAAAGTGCAAAATGGCTAAGCAAGGGTAGCTAAAGGACAAATGTAAGGATGTAGAGGCATCTATCACCAGGGGTAAGATAGATCATGCCTACAGGAAGATTAAAGAGACCTTTGCAGGAAAGAGAACCACCTGTAAGAACATCAAGAACTCCAATGGAAAACCAGTCCTAAGCAAATAAGGGAAAGTAGAAAGGTGGAAGGAGTATATAGAGGGTCTATACAAGGGAAATGTACTTCAGGGAAATATTAGGGAAATAGAAGAGGATATAGATGAAGATGAGGTGAGAGATATGATACTGCATGAAAAATTTGACAGAGCACTGAAAGACCTAAGTCAAAAAAAGGCCACAGGAGTAGACAACATTCCATTAAAACTACTGATAGCCTTGGGAAAGCCAGCCATGACAAAACTCTACCATCTGGTGAGCAAGATGTATGAGACAGGCGAAATACCCTCAGACATCAAGAAGAATATAGTAATTCCAATCACAAAGAAAGCAGGTGTTGACAGGTGTGAAAATTATTGAACTATCAGTTTAATAAGTCATGGCTGCCTAATACTAACACAAATTCTTTACGGACGAGTGGAAAAAAATGGTAGAAGCTGACCTCGGGGAAGATCAGTTTGGATTCCGTAGAAATGCTGCAACATGCAAGGCAATACTGGCCCTACGACTTATCTTAGAATGTAGATTAAGGAAAGGCAAACCTACGTTTCTAGCATTTGTAGACTTAGAGAAAGCTTATGACAATTTTGATTGAAATACTCTCCAACCATGAAGGTGGCAGGGGTAAAATACAGGGAGCGAAAGTCTATTTACAATTTGTTCAGAAACCAGACTGCAGTTATGAGTAAAGGGGCATGAAAGGAAAGCAGTGGTTGAGAAGGGAGTAAGACAGGGTTGTAGCCTATCTCCAATGTAATTCAATCTGTATACTGAGCAAGCAGTAAAGGAAACAAAAGAAAAATTTGGAGTAGGAATTAAAATCCATGGAGGAGAAGTAAAAACTTTGAGGTTTGCCGATGACACTGTAATTGTGTCAGAGACAGCAAAGGACCTAGAAGAGCAGTTGAATGCAATGGACAGTGTCTTGAAAGGAGGAGATAATATGAACACCAACAAAAGCAAAATGAAGATACTGGAATGTATTTGAATTAAATCAGATGATGCTGAGGGAATTAGATTAGGAAATGCTGTTTGGGCAGCAAAACAACTGATGATGGCAGAAGTAGAGAGGATAGAAAATGTAGAGAGGATAGAAAATGTGGGCTTGGAATGACAAGAAAAGTGTTTCTGAAGAAGAGAAAGCTGTTAACAATTAGTATAAATTTAAGTGTCAGGAAGTCTTTTCTGAAAGTATTTGTGGTGATTGTAGCCATGAATAGAAGTGAACCATTGACAATAATTAGTTTAGACAGGAAGAGAATAGAAGCTTTTGAAATGTGGTGCTACAGAAGAATGCTGAAGATTAGATGGATATATCATGTAACTATTAAGGAGGTATGGAATAGAATGGGGGAGAAGAGGACTGTGTGGCACAACCTAATTAAAAGAAGGGCTCTGTTGGTAGGATATGTTCTGAGGTATCAAGAGGTCACCAATTTAGTATTAGAGGGAAGTGTGGAGGGTAAAAATTGTAGAGGGAGACCAAGAGATGAATACACTAAGCAGATTCAGAAGGATGTAGGTTGCAGTAGTTACTCAGAGATGAAGAGGCTTGCACAAGATAGGGTAGCATGGCGAGTTGCACCAAACCAGTCTCTGGACAGAAGAACACAACAACAACAAGCTCAGCCAGGCACAGACACAAAATATCTATTTTGGTATGGTATGATCAAAACTTATTTAGAGCAAACCTCAGAAAGGCTTATACAGACTCACTGAATAGTCACATCAAACTGTAATCTGAACCTGAATTGAATCAATTGCAAATACAATTGCTACAGAAGTAAAATGGATTGTCCAAGCTCAAACGGTAATTAATTTCAGTTCTGTATCATAAAATAACAGTCAGAGAGCATTGCACTGCACCAGAGAGAGAATAATCACAGCACTTGTGGCGGCCAGCACATGAACGCATTTAACAGCTGTGACAAGCAAATCAGCAGACTGTTTGTTGAAAACATGTGCAGATGTATGCCACTACTCCAGCTACCTTTGGAATAGTGCACCATCATTCATGTCATGACAGGAAGAGTATGCACTGTCCAGGGCGTGTTTGGTGCTCTGGTTGAGTTCATTCTCCCAGTGGAAGCTACTATGCTCAAGGTGCAGGTTGTGGCAGGTTACATTGTGCGATACATATCTAATAATTTGGGTAACATGAAGACTGTCTTAATCTCTGCCAATTGAGACAGTACTAAGTTTGCCCTTAATCAAAATCGCCTTGGCTCTTTCGCTTCTGCAAACAAAACACTGAGGGTCCATGTATGGAGGTGTCAGTGCCAATTTTACTCCATCTGTGCATGGCATAACTTGTGTTCATGAGCGTAGCTCACAGTGCATGAAGTTCCATGCCTTGACACTTGATGAGGCCAGATTTTAGTCACTGATTCCCTCCGGTGAGAAATGAAATCTGCTTGATTGATGCCACCTACCTCGACTGCAGTTGTATCAATAAACTCACCAAGGTTTCACAGCATTTTGCCATAAACAAGCTCAGATGATGAGGAGACCAGTTTGAGTTTGTAAGTGCCTTTTGCATACCGAGCAAGACCAACGGTAAAGCTGTTGTCCAATTTGAATCATGACAACAGTGTGTGGCTTTTCCTGAACAGTGGCAGCATTCTGTCATAGTGATAGCTTGTGGTCTTGTGATGTATGGCACTGCAAAATCTGCTCGTATTGGATAACCAAAGTGTGAAATCGAAGGTGGAGACAAGTGTTTCTGCTGAAATATTGACAACTGGTATATCTTTAGGCCAGCTGGCAAAGCGATTGATTGCTGTGAACAGATATCACTGACCATTTTACAGAGGCACTGGTCCTATCTTAATATGGACATGTGGAAATCTTGCAGTTGTGCCAGGGAAATTTCCCACAGGTGCATGTACATTGCAAGATAGCTTGCTAAGTTGAAATTGAACCCGTGTGCAAGTCCACACTTGACAATCTTTCTGCATACTAGGTCAAAAGAAATGATTAACAATCAGTTGAAATGTAGATTTGATGCCAGGGCGGCATAAACTGTGAAGGCTCTCAATAGTGTCTCTGTGGAATGAGGAAGAGAGGAATGAATGAGATCTCCTATTCAAAACTTCTCGATAAAGCCTTACATTTGTGGCAGGAATGTCAATCAGTTTCAACTAAAGGTTGGAAGAAGCGCAGTTCTTTTGCAGTTTCTGCCTGTGAAATCTTCAATATTGCCTCTACCTTCCCACGAAGTGGCAACGACACTGCTGGCAGATCAGATGGTCTGAAAAAGTAATCTCAGCTTGCCAAAAACATACTTGTGAGTATTTGGTACAATCCCGTGTTGGTCCAGGAATTTACAGATTCTGAACAAGTGTTGTTGCTGTTGCTTTCAGTGGTTGAAAAGCCAAGTCTGAGTAGCATTGCATAAACTGAACATCAAGAAAAGACCCTTGATAAGCCCAAATGGTGTAATTGTATCATCTCTGGTATGTCTTTGTCAGCCGCAGGCATCTGTGTGTAGGTCGTGGCAGAGCCTAACACACTAAAAATAGTTGTGTCACATGAAGCATAATTTTAGTCTCTCAACAGGGGTACAGGATAATGATCTGACACCATTCAAACATTAAGGGCATGACAATTTCCACATGGGCGAAAAGTGTGGAGGCGATGATCATGGCTTATTGGAAGGGCAAATGATGCCTTTCTTCAGCATAATATTGAATTCTACCTTGGCAATAGCGGAACGGTTGGGCAAGGCATCTTGCACTACATGAATTTGGTGGACCTGCAAAAGTCTTAAAATAGTTCATAGTGCTGTGATGTACCTCTTTCAGAGTGTTTGGAGATTGTGTAATACCTGGGAATTGCTCCCATATTTCAGCTTATCTTCTACCTGCTGACTGTGTAAGGTTGGTGCTGCGCTGTGTTGAAACCTGGCAACAGCTAGGCAGGTGATGCTACTTACAAGATGTGTATTGGCGATGTCTGGCAGCAGATGGTAATGCACCAGGAAGTCAGCTCCGATGATTGGTTGTCACATCTGCTATGGTAAAGTTCCAAGCAAAAGTGAGGTGTAATCCCATATCCAATTCCGTGTGTTGCATGCCATGGGTCATTATGGTAAAGTTGTTGGCTGCAGAGAGGTAGAACAAAGTTGGTGGCTGATACTTATGCAGCAGGATCCATGGGTAAATACATAAATCAGATCCTGTATCCACTACATCTTTCAGTCTGTCTTCTGATCCATCACGAAGAGGCACAGGGATGGTGACTGGCAATCGGGTGCACCTACGTCCAACTGCCATGGCTGTTTGGGGAAGTGCATGGCAAAGTGCATTTGCGCATCTGGTCTCTGAATTTCAGATGACAGCACTGCTGTGCCATTTACTGTTGAAGAGTTCATGGGGAGAATGACTTCTTGACCTGCAAAAGCATCCTCTAGCATTCTGGGAAGAGAATAGCTCACTGAGTGTTTTCCTCTGGGTATCAACGTGGTTTGTGGGGCATTCATAATCTGTGCATGTCACTGTAGCTGTCGATTCACTGTTGCATGCCACCTCTGTTGTACTGCATGGGGACAGCATGAATGCGTCATGAATTCTGTCTGCCAGATCCACTATGGCATTGAGTGGGGCCTGTGCGTGGACCGCTGTAATGACCATTCTTGAGCAGGCAGTCCACTGCTCCACAGTGGGCAAAGTAGTGAGTCCAGTACCGGCCCATGTGAAACCTGCTGTGGAGGAACTGAGATGGCTTTCTGTCCATGACATGACATCTTCTTATGAGGCGGGCATTCCTTGTATGACTCCTTACGTGGGCCTCTTGTACGACTCTGTCATAGGAGGTATAGTTAATTTATCCTAGGCTTCTACAGCATAACGATGGTCTAATTGGCCAAATACTAAGGCAAATTTTGTAGAGTCTGTTGTTACTCCAGTGTGGAGAAAACTTACCTCAACTTGAGCAAATCATAGTGCAGGATTTTGCAGTGAGAATAGGGATAGTTGCATTGTATGTCTTGATATGGCAGTTAAGTGTACCACCTTGAAATATTTTGACTCTTGAGTAATTGGTCGTAATTTCTCTGGTATCGCAGATTCATTCATATTTACTGGAGCATTTCAGGGGCACCACAGTTACAAGACTAGCTGATAATCTTCCACATCAAAATATTATGAGCCTTCATAAACTCAGCAGGACAGAGGCACAAAATATCAAATCCAGTGTACTATGATCAAAACATTTACTTGGAACAAATCACAGAAAAGTTTATACAAACTCGCTACAGTGATTGCGAGCTGTAATCTGAAAGTATCAGAAGTAGAATTAACAGTCATACAATAATTAAACACATCATGTGAAATTCATTGTCATTAAAAATGGAGTCTATGCAGAGATAAACTAATCAAGAAGTTTAGTACTCCATGTTTTGCACATGGAGGCATCTCTCATTCTATCAATCCAGTGAGAAGGGTGTTAGTTTTTTTTTATATATATTTTCACTCCTTCTTGTGTGAAGGAAATCTTCTGTGACAGTGCACTTAATGTAGATAAAGTTTCCTTCAGCAGAAGCAAATGCTACGAATATTCTGTAAAGTAGATAACCTTACGTCCTACATAGGTATCTTTAAGCATATTGGAAATCCTGAACTTCCAGTACATTTACTACTTAATGGTTTTTGTTGCTGACAATAATAATCAGTTTCAATTGAACTGTGATGTACACAATCACAATAAAAGGCAGTGAAATAATTTTTAAGGTAACTTTGTATCCTTGTGTACGAATTCATAGTGGGATTGTATACTCTTGTGTGAAATCATTCAACAAGCTACCATCAAACAAAAGCAAGAAAATGGGAAATCATACTAATTCAAAAGAAAATTAAAAGTATCCCTCATTAGTGGCCCTTTCTGGAAATTATCTGTGTCTACATTCAAATATGAAAGAGCTCTGTTAATACCATGGTAAGACACAGTGTTCACTGTAAAGCTGCATGACAGGTAATAATATAATGTAAATGAGACTCAGAGTTACAGATGTAAGAACTATTTGCTTTGAAAAAATATCATTGTGAGCAATTGAATATTAAGTTACCAGTAACAGAAAACAGTAGCTATCTAGTACATCCAAGGAGAAAGGTGCTTTTTTCAAAGTATCAGTTTTTTTCCAATTTACCCGTGCTTTTTAATGTGTACCCCGACTTGTTTCACATTCCTGAGGGTTTTCCTTTTTTTATTGGATTTGTGTATCATGATGAATGAATGAATGACTAGATGGATATATTGTTGGATGGAGGATGGAAGCTTCAATCCCCATCTGGCCCTTATGATTTAGGTTCTTAGTGGTTTCCATAAATTACTTCAGGCAAATGCTGTGGTGGTTCGTACCATAAGCCCACAACCAACTATTTTTCTCAAATCAGAACTACAAGTATGTAAATGACTGAATACATGAGTAATATTTTTTTTGCAAGTTTAATACCATGGAACATTCAATATCCTTATGAAAGTGATGCATGAGTGAATAAAACTGCAGTGTGCTGTAGAAATAGACTTCAGGAAGTACTAACATTTATGATTTACATTATGTGTTTTGAAAACTTCTTTCCTGTTTTCTTTTTATGTGTTCCCTGCTCACACAGCAACGATATCGTTTGTTACATTTCTAATATGCAGACATTTTCTTAAATTACGAGAACTTGAATATTCAACACTTTTGTTATCCACATTTAATTGTCAAGCTCAGATAACTCATTTATTATCTCTTCTTTGCTCAGTTAACTGAAAACTAACCATCAATAGCAGTTGCACTGTGTGCTTTAATGTTCTCTGGGAACTTTAGTATGGGAAAAAACCTCAAACTTTTTAACAGCACTTAGTCTCATGAAGATGACATACTTTTCTGTTCAAGTGAAAACTGTCTACTCAAACTCAGATCTTTACTACCTGTACACACCTTATGAACTCTCTCAAAAAATTGTTATAGACAGCAAGTTTGAATTACTCCACGAGGCAGTTTGGTGATGTACTGTCTGTGAAAGATTGTTACTGCATATGACACTAAATCCTGCATTCTATATAATCACATCAATAATTGTCTCCAATTAAGTCTACATGACTTTATCAATAAACTCTCCAACACCTGGTATTTTCTGCACAGGGGACTGTAAACTGCCTGTACTTCAAGCTTCTATGTTTCATTATCCACTACAGTTTTCCAGTGAAAGATTTCTAATCATCATAATATTCTGCCTTTATCTCAGGTGAAACTTAGGGCAAGATGTAATATTGATCTTTAAATCATTCGCATGTGTGAGATTTCAATGGCTGCCTCATGACCCATGCCATCTGGATCTTCCCCACCACCACCAGCTTTTCTGAACTGCACAGATGGAAGCTAGCCTTATAGCACATCCTTCCCTCCAGTAACGTCCCTGGTCTAAACCTCCCCCCAAGCCCCACCCAATAGCGCATGTGTGTGTGTGTGTGTGTGTGTGTGTGTGTGTGTGTGTGTGTGTGCAGTGCTTCTGTCTTACAATGAGTCATCTCCTTTATTCCTCAATAATTTGTAATTCTCAACCAGAACTTCCCATACATTATTATCTTTTCCTACACTTTGACAGTTTTATTCTTTCCTTTTTAAGAAACTGTTCTGTAGATTAAGTGAGCTACATCTCATTTTGTTCATAGTATTACACTGCAGTCTGTGCACATAAAATCATTTATACTAAAGTAACAGCTTCCTTCAAAAATATTTTGGGAGATTTTCAAAAAATTTTTATTTTTTATTTCTCTCAATTCCAAAGGAAGCTCTTCTCACATTATCTGCATTATATAATAGCTTAATACCATTTCTTAAAGAGTTTTCTAACAATAATGCTTTAGGATGGGGAATTTGGATAGTTGTTCCAAATTCCTTCATAAAGATGAAAAAATTTCCCCACCTCTTTATTTATTTTTGAACGATGATGTTGGGTTTGTACCATTACTTGATCTTCTGTGTGGAATTGAGGCTCTTTGGCCAACTCATTATACTTTCTAAACTTGTTCTCAGCAGTGTACTGTTGAACTTTTCAAATTGTTTTCTGTGGTCAATTAATAATTTCTGCTATTGTGTGAGTTAGTTAAAATGCTTTACTTTTTCATGTAATGTAGATACATTGACAGTTTGCTTATGTCAAAGGTCCATACTTGGCCTGACTAAATTGTCCCCATCTGGGACACCCGTATTGCCTAGTAACAATCCCTTCAGCAAAAGCAGTTCATCATCACCAAAATTATCCATGCTAACTCGAATCATGTATCCCCATTCACTTCCTGCAAATGTACCATGCTTCTATGTATAAAATAATGTGACATATTCAGATAATTATTCTGTTTTATAATAAACAAAATATCACTCAGTATGTCAGTACCTACAACCACCCAGAGTAGTTTTCATGTGGATTTTGGAACTTTATCAAACAATGTGAGCATTAATCAGTTCCACCTTCATGTTCGGACAACCTTAAACCAACATATCATTTGCGGTGGTCTCTCCCAATCAGAACAATACTCCACAGAGTTCAACAGTACACTGCGAAAAATCAGTTTATGCGTGATGCTTGTTCAAGAAATGTAACCCCAGGATTGAGCAGTACCCCTCGTCATGTGGCAAGACTTACCACATGCTCCAAAAAATTCGTTGTTCCAGTGCAAAAGTTGAGGAATGTTGACCCCAATGATGACACTTCATTGTTTTGTACTCCACATAATCTGTGACATGTGGAATGCAGTGTCTTCCTATTCAAGATGTCCAGGCTAACTAGTGGTACAAGAGCCCTTGCGTCCGTTAATACTTACGTTCTGTACATTCACTGTGGAAACTAAACAACATTCTACTGGTGCATAGATCTGTGTAACATTGCATTTCACTGGGAATGTCATTTTGTGGTTGTGGAATTTTTACTGGTGTTTAACAACTTTCTAACACTCTGTTTCTTGTTCCTACAATCCCGTGTCCAGTTGAATGTGCACCATATGTCCCACCTAAAACATTTTACCTCCAAGGAAAAAAAAACTTCACTTGCCCTGCACTCATGTTGCTATGTCCAACATGCCTACCCGTGTAGCAACCTTCATGGCAGCAGCCAAATCCCTTGGTTTCTGCGTGTGCACTCTCCTTGACTAACCAGAGGAAGTCCCCTCAGAGAAACATCTAACACTATGTGCTCCATCTTTTGCAGGATATTTCGCCTGTCACCCAGTTCTGTGTCAAACCATAAGTTTGTTCATTCATCTTTCTAATTGTATCCATTGTCGTTTCCAACAATTCTTTGCATTTCTGGGATATTCCACTGGTACTGTTCTGTTTGTGGTACAACTGCATGAGCCCAATATTGAGGAGTTAAAATGTATGTGCCTCATTTAATCCTTCATGGTACATTACAAACATTTTTGCCATCCCCACTAACTTTAATCTGGCTATGTGCAAACATACTTGATCTCATCAATCACCCACCTCACAGCAGCTTCTAAGTTATCAAAAGTGCTGCAACATCCTCAGTTGTTTTACCTGAATAAGGGGTCACTAGGTGAGCTGCAGCTCACTTCAGGGAAGGAGTAGTGTGCCGCAACTAGTTCACCCTGTGTCAAAGCATTCACTTACCTTTGCAAATCAGCATTACTTTCCTTCAGCTCAGCTATCTGTTTCACTGAAGATTCAATCACTTCCTGATATGTAATTAATTGCTGGTGTTTGTGGCCCTGGCATTTGTGCAATCTCTGTCTGCCAAAAATACAATACACTTGAAGTACCTGTGCACAAAAATTCAAAGGTAACCACTACAAGTGTCAGTGGTGTTGAGAAACAGCTGAAATCATTAAAACTGAACAAAGCTCCAGGGCCCAGTTGAATCTCTGTCACATTCTATACTGAACTAGTCTCTATAATATATTGTAGATTCCTCAAACAAGGAACTTTGCCCCATTCTTGGAAAAAGGCACACCTGTCTACAAGAAAGATAGTAGTAGTGATCCACAAAACTACCGTCCCATATCTTTGGCATTTATTTGTTGTAGATACTTAGAACATATCTGAGCTCAAACATAATGAAGGCTTTTGAACAGAATGACCTCCTCAGTGCCAACCAGCATGAGTTTTGAAAACATTAAGTATGTGAAACCCCACTTTTCTCACATGAAAGCCTTTTACCAAGGCACTCAGGTAGATGCTGTATCACTTGATTTCTGAAAAGTATTTTACTCAGTACAACACCTAAGCTTTTTGTCAAAAGTACAATTACAGGGGGTATTAAGTGAAATTTGTGACTGGACTGAGGACTTTTTGGTAGGGAGGACGCAGCATGTTGTTGAGGATGGAGAGTCATCGTCAGACGTCGAAATAACTTTGGGTGTGCCCTAGAGAAGTGTGTTGGGACCCTTGCTGTTCATATGGTACATCAATACCCTTTGTACACAATATTAATAGTAAACTCAGGCGTTTTTTACAATGAAGTACTATCTGAAAAAAAGCTGCATAAATATTCAGTCAGAACTTGATAAGATTTCAAAGTGGTACTTGACAGGCTCTGCACCAAACCAACTTTAAAATAAATGACCGATGGAAAGAGGAATGGGAGAGCAGAACAGCAGTAAACTGCCACAGTATGCCATGCATCTTTAGTAAACCAAAAGGATTTGATTGCCCTCGCAAAGTTTGGTCAACTCTTAATCGCATCAGAACCAACTGTGGGAGATGCGCCGACTCCTTACACAGGTGGGGTAAACTTCCTTCGGCTGCTTGCGACTGTGGCACTGAGAGACAGACGGTCAAACGCATCGTTCAGGAATGCCCACTAAGGGCATACGAGGGTGACCCACGGGATTTCCTAATGACGACCCAAGAGGCAATCGACTATATATTATCTAAGCTGGACGTCTGCTTGTGATTGCTCTTCTGTGAGTGTAAATTTACAATTGGCGGTGTTCTTATATACAAACTGTTATTTATTGCTCTGTTTTATACATGTGTGATTTTTTCTTAAATCGTGTTGTTTCTGTAATTTTTACTGTGATGTTATGAGCCATACGCTAAATAAATAAATAATAAATTCAAAGTGGTGCATAAATAGTCAACTTGTTTTAAATGTTCATAAATGTAAAATGTGTCACTTTACAAAACGAAAACATGTGGTATCCTATGACCTTAATATCAATGAATCGGCCAACTCCTGCAATCACCTGGATTAACACTTTGGATTGATATGAAATGGAATGTTCACATACGTTCAGTTGTCCATAGGGGAGATTGTAGACCTCAGTTTAGTGGTAGAATACTAGGGAAGTACAATCAATTTGCAAAGGAGATTGCTTACAAACAGCTCGTACAGTTGGTTCTAGAATATTTCTCAAGTGTGTGGGACCCATACCAGATAGGACTAACAGGGGACATTGAACGAATACAGAGAAGGGCAGCATGAATGGTCACATGTTTGTTTAATCTATGAAAGAGTGTCACAGAGACACTGAAGGATCTGAACTGGAAGGCTCTTGAAGGTAAACATAAAGTATCCTGAGAAAGTCTATTAACAAAGTTTCAAAAACCAGCTTTAAATGATTACTCTAAGAACATACTACAACCCCTTACGTATCACTTACATAGGGATAGTGAGGATAAGATTAGATTATTGCACACACAGAGGCATTCAAACAATCATTCTTCTCACACTCCATAAGTGAATGGAGCAGGAAGAGACGCTAATAACTGGTACAGTGGAACGTAGCCTGTGCCATGCACCTCACGGTGGTTTTCAAATTATAGATTTAGATGTAGATATAACAAGAAGAAGAAATATGTTCAATCTTTATGGCCAATAGCTCACCATCTTGATTCCATGCACTAATTTGCCTCATGCCCATAATATCAGCAACTGCTACAAGTTATTTGGCTGACTGCATACATGGCATTTCATGATCAGCAAAGTTACACTGCTGGCATTGGACTGGCTGTAGATAGTGATCACTATAATTTATCTCAAATTCAGACATTTCCACAGGTCCTTGCAGTTTCACATATAACATGTGCACGTCTCTAAGGACACCAATTTTCCCTACCATTGCTAAGACTTCAAACCACAGCTAGTGCTCACGTCACAGTTGGAGCATTTGTTCATAGGATTGCAGCAGTCAACACTGTGAATAGTTCTGGCACCAGAATTTTGGAGCCAGGATAGGACCGCAGGATGACACAGGAATTGTCCATTTTTTGTCCAGGAGAAGATGCCCCTTCATCACCAGCACATGGGTTACAGAAGAGGTGTTGGCTGGAACTACTTAGTGAATGAAACCCCCTGATTGCATAGCTCTATATTTATTTAAGTTCAGAGACTGCATTACAGTAGGCAGGAGGTTACTGGCCTCTGATGACATCAGTGGCTGCCATCATGCAGAGTGCTGGGGTCAGCAACTGACAGCTTGAGAGTGAGTGCAGCATGTGTTAGCAGTGATGGAGAGTAATGTTAGGTTGTAGCAGCCAGGTGTCACCAATGGGTTGTGATGGTTTCATTTGTGCAGCTTTTTTTGTTTAGTCAGCTGCTGCAAGAACCTAGCTGAAGATGTGGTTTTGCTTAACTTCACCCTTCGGACGTGTTGACTATATTCTTGGGGATTGATGACCATGGATGTTAAGTCCCATAGTGCTCAGAGCCAGCCAACTAAATTCTTCCATTCTGTCACGTTCCTGGATAAGCTCTCTTTCATGCTGAATACACATTTTTGTGAAACGAAGTCAGGGCTACAGGCTGAAGCTTGTTCCCTCTGTAGGGTGTCTTTCTGCTGAGCATCACGATAAGAGTTCCTCACACCAAATGGAGTCGTGGTGCAACATTTGTAAAATTTAGGTCAAGTATCCAAAGGCCATATTAATTTGTAACGTTTTCCTAAAGCCCTTCTCTAATATTAGTCATACGAGTGTTGCAGATAACTGTAGCCTACACGTTGCTTGTGCTTGTCAACAGCTGTGGATCGCTGATACCATCACCTCTATGTTCCCAGGCATCACTATTTAGCCACTGTTCAGATCAGATAAAAAAAGAAATGTAAACTTCTGGCCAATTTAACTGATCAAGACTTTGTTACCCCTAGCTATAAGCCTACCAACAGTTCACCTCTCCATCTCCCAGCATCCTTCCCTTCACTATAGATTGTCCTTTCATTGTGCAGTCGCTTAGCCAGACTAATTGATTGATACATCAGATTTTTGCTCCTAATTTTCACTTTGAAACCCTCATATGATGTTCAAGTAGGCCTACAATGCATTTTAGCCTACATGGAGAGTTGGGTCACAGCTTCAGCAAACATTATTTGTTCCTGTGGAATGTGCTGACGAATAAGACACTATGCATCGCTGTGGGTAGCCAATACGGGGCGTGGGAGGGAAATCACGTGCTGGCTGGAGTGTCACGTTTAACAGTTCTCTTCAGTCGTCGTTGGTCCCGTTCTTGCAGGATCTTTATCTGGCCGCAGCGATGTCGGAGATTTGATGTTTTACTGGATTGCTTAAATGTTCATATGGGAAAATCCCCATTTCAATGTTATCTTGGAGATGCTGCGTCCCATCGAAGTGTGCCAACTATAACACCACGTTCAAATTCACTTAAACTTTGATAACCTCACATTGTAGCAGCAGCAACCGATCTAACCACTGTGCCAGACACTTGTCTTACATAGGCGTTGATGACCGCAGCGCCGTATTCTGCCTGTTTACATCTCTCTGTATTTGAATATGCGTGGCTATACCATTTTCTTTGGCGCTTCATGGTATTTCATTAACAGTAATCGAAAATAAAAATAAAACATATATACAAAATTCAGGGGAATACCTGGACGAGTCCTTTTCACATATGGACCTAAATCTTGTCAACGCTCCATCTGTATTGACTTCACTTCAGCGGTGACACAAATTATTTTTAATTTATCTTTTTACTAGAGAGGGAGATGGAGTCTCGTCCAGAACTCGACGACTTCCAGAACCAAGTACAGCTGCGGTTCCTCTGGGTCCCATTCTTTGAACTTCTCCTACGAGATTTTCAGGTTGTCGAGCCTGGTCTGAGGCAATCGTCGTTTTCGAGATATGCAATGTTCTTCGAGCTCCTGTATTATTTTTCATATTTGAGCACAGATTTTCGTGCAGAAACTTAATCCAAAATGTCCCTAATTGTTTCACTTCGCTTATTGCAGTGGTTCCCAATTTTTGTGAGATGATTGCCTCTGAACCAGATTCTTAAGAAATTTTCTGTTAGTAATGAATGCTAATCACCAGCGTTTCACCAAAGCATTGCTAGTTCAGTCAAAACCCATTTTCGATGAGTATCTTCGTAGAGTCCGAGAAATTGTAATTTTACACGAATTTCACTATCTGAAAATGCACTGAAATTTGTATTAGAAGGTAAGCATCGATTTTAAAGATATTTTAATTGGAAATAGAATTTATTAACTTATGACAAATGCAGACATTACACCTGAGTGTGGGCACTTTTTTATTGCTTACGTCGATCATCATTGTCTCTTACAAGAACACTTATATGGCCTCGACTTTAGACAGGTTTTGGTGAAGCTCCATTTTGCGTAGAAAACTGGCAATGTCATTTTGCACTGTTAAGAAATTTCTCTGGAGACATACACGAAGAATCTCATTTTGGAAGTAGATACATTATCTATTCTTCTGAATTGGTCGTCGAGTGAACATCCAACTAAGAGAACAATTGCGATAAGCGAGGCCAGAGCTCCATTGACTACCTGGACACACCGCGCTGCAATATTGGCCTGTTGGATTGTGTTGTGGTCATTGTCGACTGTGCCCTAATTTCATATAACGTTGTGCACATATTCGTTCCAAAACTGCAGCTTCTGTCGTATTGCATTAGGTGGTAATAATCATATTTGATCCCTCGAAATACGATAGAAACAATCCGATTTATATATATATATATATATATATATATATATAACGTGACTCAACCTTAATCGAACCCTTTTTGTGTACACCCACAGGAAACTTAGTTTTATTATTAAGATGTCATCGCTGCCAGACTCCCAGTCACCCGTCTACGATAATTCACAGTACACCTTGAGGGAACGAGAAGCGATAAGTGAGATATTTCTCACTCATCTCAGCTTAGAAACTAATAAAGACATTTCACAACGAGTGATAACATAGGTGATTTTTGTCAGCCTTAATAGTCTATCTTTTGGTTTAGTCTAGAAGTAAGTGAATGGTATTGGTGATTATTCAACAGGGTGCTCACGTGACAACTGGAACATAGCTAAGTTTCTGCCTTTAAAGATCGACTAAAAAGTCACCGAAATGGACGAAGTGTTGCAATTGTTTTAAAACAAACGCGGTGATTTTGGTATCATTCTTCTAGTCGTAGTGACATGTTTTTGCTTAAATGCTATCTGTTAGTCTTCAAATTACATTTTTGAGGGGAGTTTTTCCTTTTTAATAGTCACTTTGAATTCTCTTCCACCCTTTGTAGCGTAGTAGTGTTTCTGACGACTCTTGCCCAGTAGTAATACATTGCAAATTTTCCAACTACAAGTTAATTACAAGGTTGACATTCTTCAACTATGGGACCGATCTAAATTAATGTGAAGTTAGAAATAAAACCTTCAGAAAGTGTTGTATGTCCATTATCTCACTTTTCGTGTTGCACTGTTGGTGGTGTATAAAAAACGAATTTACAGATTGTGGTTTAACAACACTCCAGTTCATTGTCCTTCTTCTGCCCGCAGTAATATGAGACGTACCTACTTTCCTTGTTATCTACACCTTAAGTGAATTTGTGCAAGTTAGTTTGTTGATATATGCTCTACATGAACATATAACTGGCTTAATTACATATGTATTAACTTTTCTCATTCTGGGAAATGAGAAGGAAAAAATTTCTGCAGACAAGATCGCGAAATTCCTTCTTTATTTTCGACAGACTTTACTGTCATCTGGGCTTCAAAATTTTTTGTTACGTATCGTATTCCTTGTGAATTTGAACCTCATGCCACGTTGTCATATTAGTGGAAAAAAGGAAGCACACTGTGCAAACGTGTCCGAAATAATACATTTACAATCATAAAGCATCTTGTGCACATGGTCATGTCCGTTATGTAGCGCTCACAGATGATTGTCGAATCTTAAAAGTTACAATACGAGAATACAGTAACATGTACATCAACATCGGTTTGCGTTAGTTTGACATGTTCCATCCGATGATGATAGACTTTAAATCGCGTGTATATATGGTACAACAGTTGTGTATCACCCCACATTATCGGACTAGCTGTTATAATCTACTGAGCGGAGTACTGGGACATCGAACGCAAGCGATCGCAAATGAATATGCTACATCTGATCAATTTTCCAAGGATTGGTGACAGATAGAGACCTTCACCCAACAATAATGAAAAATTCAGTGTCTCGATAAATTTCATTTGAAGCGACATATTATGTAATATGCACGAAACGCAAACTCATAGCGACTCCTATTTTTCATTGCAAACTTTTTGGAGTTTTGCGCAGTGTCTTACTTAAACGGAAATACCACTAAAAGCCATTAACGAAATGATAGGCACGTCATCATGAAGGAGGCATATAAAGCTATGAGTAAGGTAAAAATGAAATTTTTTTGCCAAATACTTTCTGCAAAAACGTTTGAGAATAGACTGCTCAGCTTCCGGTTGGATTCTGTCATCGGAGCGCGTCACTGACCGTCCGAAAGGGAACAAACAATGTCGGCCTCCCTTTCGGAACAAACGAGTGAACTAGCCCAGTGCTTTGGACGAAAACTGATCACTGAGCATCGGCCACCGTATTATGCGCTGACTGTACTGACAGACAGGAACGGCCGACCATTGCGTTGGGTGCTCATAAAAATCGCATGAAATCAGCGGAAGGAATCACTCGTGAGTTCCAAAGTGCTACTACTAGTCCAGTGAGCACTGTGCGTAGGCAGTTAAAAACAATGGCGCACAATGGTCGAGCAGCTTCTCTTAAGCCGACATATTTATGTAGTCAGCCGTAAGCGATGCTTGAGGTGGCGCAAAGAGCGACGCCAAAGGAGGGTGACTGACCGGAAACCAGTGATTTGGAGTGATGAATCACCCTATACTGTATTGCATTCCGATGGAAGGGTTTGGGACTGGCGAATGCTTAGATACGAGGCGTGTGTTTTAAATAAGTACCGTTTTGAAATTAAAAAAAAAAGACGTGCTAAGATATCTCAATATTTTTATTTTTACATTTATACCTTAATCTACTTTTCTACATAATTTCCATCAATACTGAGGCACTCGTAATAACGTTGTAGCAGGTTTTGAATACCCTCCTCATAGAAGTCTGCCGCCTGACTTGTTAACCACTGCATCACAATTGTTTTGACTTCATCTTCTTGAAGACGCTGACCGCCTAGGTGTTTGTTCAAGTGCAGGAACTGATGATAGTCACTAGGCGCAAGATCGGGGCTGTACGGAGGATGATCCAGAGCAGGGCTTCCCAACGTGTGGTCAGCGGACCCCTTAGGGATCCGCCAGCTCTTTTTAGGGGGTCCGCGGCCACCGTTCACCAAATCGTGTAAAATAATGAGTAAAATTATTGAATAAAAATGTGTAAATCAAATTCATCACTATTTTTTTCGTGTGAAAAACATGTGTACTTTTACTTCTGGTCGTGTTCCCAAGCAACCTTTGCGGTTCCTATGTGAGAACACATACACAGTTTAGTGCCGGCGAATGCGGCTTCTCTGATCGACTGTTTCGCAACAACACGGGGGTCGTTTGTGCGGCGGCTCACGACGCTAGATGCGCTGAAACCTTTTACGCATGCGCGGAGCGAGCTTTGTCGACCAATCACAGCGCTCGCTGGCACGTATGCGGCCCCAGGCATCATTAAATGTTAAACTTGCTTTGTGAGTGCACTACCTATTTCATAAGTCGATTTTTGACGAGTTTATTACTTCTAACATGGATCGGTGGCTGAAGTCAGGCTCATTGAAGAAGGGTGCAGTTTCTCCATCGCCTTCACAACAAGGGAAGTTTCCAGTTGAAATGAATGAAGAGGGAGGACGACCAAAGGAAGAACAATCACAAGAAGCTCCACGGCGGATTTATCATGTGAAAACGCTGCAAGTATTCCATTGGGTGCAATATCCGGTGGAAGTGGAATAACCAAGAAGCGTAAGTACAACGAAAGCTATTTATAAATGGGCTTTATCGAGACAAAGGAGGGTAAAGCTCACTATGTAATTTATGCGCGAGTCCTTCCGAACAGTTCAGTGGTTCCAGTTAAATTGCGCCGTCATTTTGAAGGTACTCACCCGGATTTCCAGGCTAAAGACATCGATTTTTTCAAAAGCAAGAGTGCTGAACTAGCTGCTTCTCAGCATTGCCTGAAAACCCATGCAAAAAAAAAAAAAAAAATTAATGAAAATTCATCAAAAGCTTCTTTCTTGGTTAGTTATCGAGTGGTAAAAACAGGCAAAGCTCATACCATTGCAGAAAATCTCATAAAGCTGCGTGTTAATGATATTATTCCTTGCATGCTAGATGAAAAGGCAGTAAAGCTTGTATCTTCGGTGCCATTATCAAACAATACTGTCAAGAGACACATTGTTGACATGTCAAATGATGTGAAAGACACTCTTGTTTCTCGCATCCAACACAATTCATTTTTTCTGCAGATAGATGAATCCACTTATGTTGCAGGATTAGTGATTTTATTGGCTTTTGTCCGTTATGAATATTCTGGATGTTTTGAGGAGGACCTGCCAACACAACAGGTGCTGAAATATTCCGTCTGTTGGATGATTTTTTAAGGACTAACAAAGTTTCATGGTCTAATTACATTGATGTGTGCTTAGATGGTGCTAAAGCTATGACGGGTCCTACAGTCAGAGCAATAACGAAAGTAAAAGAAACGCCAAGAATTGCAGCAGTAGACTTTGTGCTCTTCACAGATACACTTTAGCTACGAAACAAATGCCTGTTTCGTTCAAGAAAGTTTTAGACGAATCCATGTAAATCGTTAACTACATAAAATCAAGGCCATTGAAGTCAAGACTTTTCACAATACTGTGTGAAGATATGGGAAGCCTTCATCGTTCCCTGCTTCTCCACACAGAAGTGAGATGGCTCTCACGTGAGAATGCACTCTCTCGGTTGTACGAATTAAGATTGGAAGTCTTAGCTTTCCTTTTGGAGCATAACACCAATTTAGCAGATCTTATTAATGACGAAAATTGGCAGTGTATACTTGCCTATTTGTCAGATATTTTCCCCAAAATGAACGAAATGAATATTTCACTCCAAGGGCAAAGTGAAACAAAGGTCACAGCTATCGACAAAGTTTGAGCATTGAAGAGGAAGTCAATTTTTGGGCAGAGAGTGTCGAGGAGGGGAGGTTGAGTGTTTTCCTCTTCTCAAGGAGTTTTTGAAAAACAAAACGGCGCTTGGGAAGAATTTGTTTCATCAAATCCTGGAACATCTCCGAAGCTTGATGTCATTGTTGGAGCATTATTTCCCAACATCTGAAGATGAGAAGCTGCAGAAATGGGTGGTCAACCCATTCACTGTATCCAAAAAGCCGAACATTCTATCATCAAATGAATATGATTTGTTGATAGAAATTGCCACAGACCCTACCTTGAAATCAAGTTTATTGACGGTTACTCACACTTTTGGATCCGTTTGGATGACAAGAAATACTACCCCCTTGTTGAAAAGGCAAAAGGTGCACTTCTTCCGTTTGCCACAGCATACCTGTGTGAATCTGCATTCTCGATCTATGCTGCCCACAAAACTAAGTACCAAAGCTGCCTAGATGCGGAACCAGACATCTGTCTCCAGTTGTCAAGAATTGAACCCAACTTTTTTCAAAATTGTGTCAGCAGAAGTACCCTCAACCATCACATCAGGATTCGTTTATTATTCCTACAGACTCATCAATAGTAAAGAAGAAAGCATTTTTCTTCGTAGATGCTCAGTGAACGTACCTGAACTATAACTCTGTAGGAATTTTGCTTCTGTCTTCTATCATTTACAAAATAATTATTAATTGAATTCTGTTGGCATTGATATTTTTTGTTACGAAAATTAAAATGATCTCTAAAGCTGATTTCTTTTCTTTATAATATATTTCGTCCTCTCAGTTAAAAATATGGCCTGCCTATACTTCAATTACAATTACTTGCTATTACTCTGACACTATATTGTGGCAATTGGCTGCAAGTGTAAAAAAATGAGGACTTTTCACGTGCCACCTTGTAAAAGGTAAATCTCCTCTGCCAGAAGTGTTTCCTTTGAGAAAAAAAGGCTTACGTTCTGTGAAAAGCTTTGTCTTCTTATGTAGAAATAAGAGAGTCTGTTTGTTTGTTTTCCTAATTTGTTTACAGTCGAGGCTGACTACTGAGATATAATGTCCTAGTAGTAGTTGTCAGCTGTGGCTAAACTGTTGCCACTCCGCCTGCTAGCTGCCGGCTATGGACTGACAACTGCCTTTCAGTAGATATGCAAAGACGTAAAAATAACTGGACTTTCTGAGCTGTTTACATGGGCACGAAAATCGATTGTGGAACTGGAAAACGGCTTTATAAAAGCAGATTTTCAGGATCGATTTTGAAGTGTTTACCTGACCAACCAAAAGAGGAACTGGGACATCGGCTTATGAAAACTGGTTTTGGAAATGCATGTTAACTGGATGAATGTATTCCCACACGTTGCAGAACAGATGTCACAATAGTCCTTTAAAGGTAATTCCTTGACCTCTTTTCTCTCGTGATGTGTTTGTATCCCGAATGATGGGTCTGCCTCTTTTCTTCACAGCCATGCGGAATGGCCGCGCAGTCTAAGGTGTACATACATTTGAACATTTTTCTTCGGATTTCACGAAAGACCACACACACACACACACACACACACACACACACACACACACACACACAGGAATGTTACGAAATATGCATGCTCCTCACACATCATTAGCCAAACAGTGGAAGTGAACAGACCACAAGCGGTAGCTTGTCAGCAGCAAACAGTTTGGACGTGACGTTGATTGCTCTTGGAGGAAGGCAGCTCCAACGTGTGAAATGTCAATTACCAAGTAATTTTAATCAGGCTAAGGGAGTAAATCCACTAGTAAGTGTCTGGATACAGTGGGAATTCAAATTGGATCGTTAATTTCAGGTTGTTTTCATTCATCTCTAAACCAAAGACTATTGATACTTCGGAGGGGAGGGGGGGGGGTCAGTGGGAACATGGCATTTGCATTAAGAAGCTTTCAGTTCCCATGGGTTTCGCTCTGAAATTTAAAGTTACTGTGCTCTATACTGACTAGGGGTCCGCCATGGATTTTCGACTGAAGAAGGGGTCCACCAGCTGAAAAGGTTGGGAAACCCTGATCTAGAGTATCCCATCGATAAGATGTGATGAGATCTTTGATCTGATTTGCCACATGCGGACGGGCATTGTCATTCAGCAAAACGATGCCGTTGCTCAGCTCGCAACGTCTTTTGTTCTGAATTGAACGGCGCAGATTGTGCAATGTCTTACAGTAAGCTGCTGCACTTATTGTCTCATTACGAGGCAGCAGAAATTCCACAATCATACTCCTTTTCTTTCCCAAAAAAACTGTGCACATGATTTTCCGTGCAGAAATTGTTTGCTTAAACTTCACTTTTCTGGGTGAATCTGAATGCCGCCATTCCGTGGACTGTTGCTTTGATTCTGGTACGACGTAGGCTACCCATGTTTCATCACCTGTAACAATTTGGCTTAAGAAATCATCACTGTCATTGTTGTACCACTCAAGAAAAGTCGGTGCACTGTCTAAACGTTTGGTTTTGTGCACATTCGTCAACATTTTCGGTACCCAACGTGCGCACAATTTTCGGTAATTCAAGTGCTCGGTCACAATGCCATACAAAACACTACGAGAAACATTAGGAAAGTCATCCCGCAAGGGGGAAATCATAAAGCGTCTGTTTTCTCTCACCTTATTGTCCACTTCCTGCACCAAACTATCATTAACGACCGAAGGACGCCCACTCCGTTGTTCACCATGCACATTTGTGCGGCCATCTTTAAATGCTCTCACCCGCTTTCTTACCATTCCATCACTCATAATGATTTCTCCGTAAACTGCACAGATCTCACGATGAATATCGATCACTTTTAGGCCTTTAGCACTAAGAAATCGTACTTCACAGCCGGCGGGACTCACGATTATCGGAGACATCTTAAAACACTCAGTACACAACGTAAACAAGGAAGAATCAGACTGTAATGACGTCAGTGCTTAGACAACAGATGTAGGTACCCAGTGCGCATGTGCAGAACGCCAGCCGCAGCGCTGCGGCCGTGGTGTGGCAAAACGGTACTTCTTAAAAAACACGCCGCGTAACATTACCTGAAATAATGTGCAGTGCCACCTGTGTAGTACCAAGGATCTGATTTTACGGTACGGAGATATTCGTCGTGGTTAGGGTGTGGTTCTTTATTGTGCTAAAGACACCTTTAAATGCAGAAGGATATGGAAAAATTTTACGGCATTGTTAACTGCCTACAACAGAGAACCAGTTCGAAGACGATGATTGTATCAGCTTGACAATGCAGCCTGCCATAAGCATCATCTGTGAGGCAATGGCTTGTGAACAATGACATTCACTCAGTGGACTGCTCTACCCAGATTACTGGCTGAACCAAATGGAACATCTTTCAGATGAGTTAGAAGGTCGACTTCGCTCCAGACCCCAGCGTCCAACATCAGTACTATTTCTGGATTCGGCTCTTGAGGAACAATGCGCTGTCATTCTTCCACAGACATTAAGGCATCTCATTGAAACTGTCCCCAGCTGGTTTCAGGCCGTCATAAAAGCGAAGGGTGAATACAACTTTTATTAATGACCACTTGTAGGTGTCCGGATACTTTTGATCCGTTAGTGAATGTTCGCGCTGAAACTTGTGGTATTATTTCTCTCAAATGTTATTTCCTTACATTGCTGCTGTCTGTATGTCGCAAATTTTTCTTATATTTCTTGAAAAATTTTGTAAAGTGAACCAGTTGTGATTTTCACCAAACAGAAACCAGCGAAATACACTAACTGATCAAAAGTATCCGAACACCCCCAAAAACATATTAGGTGCTTTGTGCTGCCAACTATTGACAGTTACTCCATATCGACGACCTTAGCAGTCATTAGACATCATGAGAGAGCAGAATAAGGTGCTCTGCGGAACTCACAGGCCTCGAACGTGATCAGGTGATTGGTGTGTCTCTTGTGTCATACGTCTCTACGTGATATTTTCACTTTCCTAAACATCCTTAGGTCCACTGTTTCCGATGTGGTAGAGAACTGGAAACGTGAAGGGGCACGTACAGCACAAAAGCTTACAGGCCAACAGATGCAGATGGTCGTAATTTGTAATAGGCAGACATCTTTCCAGACCATCACACAGGAATTCCAAACTGTATCAGGATCCACTGCAAGTACTATGACAGTTGGGCGGGAGGTGAGAAAACTTGGATTTCATCGTCTACGGGCTGCTTATAAGCCACCCATCACGCTGGTAAATGCCAAACGACTGCTCGCTTGGTGTAAGGAGCGTAAACATTGGACGATTGAAAAGCGGAAAAACGTTGTGTGGAGTGACGAATCACGGTACACAATGTGGCCATCCGATGACAGAGTGTGGGTACGACGAATGCCCGGTGAACGTCACCTGCCAACGTGTGTAGTACCGACAGTAAAATTTGGAGGCGGTGGTGTAATGGTGTGGTCGTGTTTTTCATGGAGGGGCTTGTGCCCCTTATTGTTTTGCGTAGCACTATCACAGCACTGGCCTACATTTCTGTTTTAAGCACCTTCTTCCTTCCCACTGTTGAAGAGCAATTCGACGATGGCGATTCAATCTTTCAGCACGATCGAGCACCTAATCATAACACAAAGCCTGTGGCGGAGCGGTTACACGACAATAACATCCCCTATAATGGACTGGCCTGCACAGTCCTGACCTGTATCCTTTAGAATACTTTTGGTACATTTTGGAACGCAGAGTTCGTGCCAGACCTCACCGACTGACATCGATACCTCCCCTGAGTGCAGCACTCCGTGAAGAATGGGCTGCCATTGCCCAAGAAACCTTCCAGCACCTGGTTGAACGTGTGCCTGCGAGACTGGAAGCTGTCATCAAGGATAAGGGTGGGCCAACACCATATCGAATTCCAGCATAACCGATGAAGGGCGCCACGAACTTGTAAGTCATTTTCAGCCAGGTCTCCGGTTGCTTTTGATCACATAATGTAATTCTGGAGCAATTTTAATACAACAAAGGAGATCAGTTTTTCACTCTGCGACGGTAGTAACTTAGATATTTTCTTTGAGATAGATTATTTTTTACAAATTAGGAAAATTCAGACACGGAACCTGGACACGGATACCAGTCTATCGATTGCAGATGCTTGTGGCAGTCTGAAGCTTTGAACCGTTTCGAGAGTTACCTCCCGTCCTTGGTCCTTGTCAGTGCTCTCTCCGGTAAACAAGCATTTCTAGTCCAATTTCTAGTCGGTATGGGTGGAGGGGCGAGGCGACATTACGTGCGAGCGTTATCGACTGTCCACTATCTACTGTCTAGCGTCATAATCGCTACCTGTTGCTTGGTGGTGGGGGTGGGGTGTAAAAGATTACAGTATCTGCTTTGTGTGTGGGTGAAATCTTTTACTCGGACCAACACAAAAAGACATGCCGTTTCGAAAGTGGCCGATATCCCATAAACCGGCTCCGTCGAAGGTCGCTATAAGTAGACAGTAATCGATATTTTAGCATACCTGTCGTCGAAACTTCTACTTAGCCGTTGGCTATCACTTTTCTTAATAGCTCTCCATTGTATTCTGGTGTTTTCGCTGGGGAATGTGTGTTGTGTCATACCGTTACAGTCTTCAGCCGCTACCGCTGAAAAGTACATCTGTTTGTAAGAGGTTAAGACGGTTAGGTAGTGTGCTTTTTTCGTGGAAAACTATGCTTACGATCAGCAAATTTAGCTCCTACGTCTTTAATAAGTAACGGGTAACGTCATGCAATCACTGAATTCCCGTAATGATTATACTGCTCAGGGCCGGCTCCAGGGGGAAGGGGGTGAACCGTGCCAACGCCCAGGGAGACAGAGTTTTGAGGGCCGACAAATTCATCTTGCATAAATAAAGAAATATGAGAATAAGCTGGAAATACAAATTATTCATAAAGTCAAGGGTGTTATTGAAAATTATCCACAGTACAGAAACTGTGTGGTCAGATTTACAAAAGAAACGTTCACTCTCACAAAAAATTGGAAATATTTATTGCTGAAGACATTGATATAGACAATAATTTTATGCGTATGTAAAATAGGCGTATATAATCATATTATATTCTTTAGCACTTGATCAAAAAGACGTTTCATTCGTTACACGTACACCACTGGTTGTTGTCTCGTTCTCAGAACGGTATCGTGAAATAGGTGACAGCCGGATCGCGCCAATGTTCGCGAATTAAAAAACAAACTTGAAGTTTTAAGTATTTGGCTACTGTTTAGTTACTTAACAGTATTTGTACGAATCTTCCACAGACTTCCACAAGTCTGTTTATGACGTGGAGCAATTATAAACACAATAATGCGCCGCGCGACCGCTATGGTCGCAGGTTCGAATCCTGCCTCGGCATGGATGTTTGTGATGTTCGTAGGCTAGTTAGTTTTAAGTAGCTCTAAGTTCTAGGGGACTGATGACCTCAGATGCTCATAGTGCTGAGAGCCATTTGAACATAATACGTTTACTGTGGAGTCTTCGTTTTCAAGAGTACGATAACGAAGAGATTTCAAAATATGGCCTCTCCCTTTCACTTTAATTTGTACTAGGTGTATGTATAACAATTTCAAATGCTAGTATTTGACGCGTGTTTCCTATTTACAGTATTGTAAAAAAAATATTAAAAAAGCTATGAAGCAAGTTGTGCATTGAAATGGCTAAGACGGTTTTGATGGTTCATATTTCTCTGAAACAAATGGCAGATCTTTTATTACACATAATCCATTCAAAATGATAAGTTTGTTTGACATTAGCATTAAAACTTCGAATGATTCATAAAAAGCTGAAATTATATTTGAAATGTTGAATAATTTGCAAATAAATGAGTAAAATCAACAGCAAAATACGGGTATTTTCCTTCAGAAGGTTAAGTAATGCATACTGAGTCTTAGGAATGTTTCGACTTGAGCTCACGGGGCAAATATTTTTGGAGTTGGCAGCCGTGCACAGTGGATACGCCGCTCTCAGTTGGCAGTTTCATTATATTGCAATAATGGTCGCTTGCTTTGTTTGTTAACAGATAAGTAGCGAGTTAAATGTTTGATATAGCGGATTGTGGGGCTAATATAAGTCTGTATGTGGTGCACGAAACACATTTTATTTGCCAGACTCAATTTACTTTCGTCTATTAACTTCGAACAATAATATTGCAGGTAAAGACAGTTCTATCACCTTCCATATCATTCCTTTTGGAGGCTGTTCAGTAAGGACAATAACGATTCTGTTAAAAGATGATAATTGTACATTCAGTTGGTAGTGCCAACGTATTATTAATTTTGTGTGAAAACGCTTTCTCAATGTGACGCGACATGTTTTCATTAGGCTATGAGTTATTGGCGAATGTTGTCAACTGTTTCAATGTGTGACGGCAGGGAGCGTCTTTCAAGCAGCCAGCATAGGAAAAGACGAGCGGAAAGAGAAAATGTAGACAAAAAATTGAAATTTTCGTTAGACGAATTTCTCCAACTTAAAGAAGATTTTGATCAGAATGATCCAAGCACAAATGCAGATGTAAACGTATATCAGGGTAAGCCTTCGGTAGATGAAGATGTACCTTCAACGTTGCAGGGTGAACATGACGTTGTATGAAAGCTCTCTGATGAATATGAAACTGTGCCATCTGATTCTAGTAAGTGCTCATCTGATACTCTGATGTAGTCGACTCAGATCCCGCAAAATGGCACGACAAAACGATGATTTTGTTAGGACAACGTTGATTAAAAGAGAGCCTCCAGAAAAGGAAACGGAAGTCGAAAGCTGCCCTAAGGATGATTCTGATCGTCGCTTTACGTCTAAAAATTACAATTTGTGCAATGGTGAAATTGTTCAAATGAAATGGTTAGTTTATTCAAAAAGTGCAGATGCTGTTTTTTGTTTCAGCTGTAAACTCTTTTTCGAACATTAAAATATTATTGACTTCAGGCGGTTACAATAACTGGCGGCACATTTCTGAGACATTAGATAGCCACAGTAAGACCCAAGTGTACTTAGAATGGCACCAAAAGTGGGTGGAGCTCGCCAGAAGATTAAAATCTGGCAATACTGTCGACACAGGACCCCTACAGAGATTAAATGCAGAAACCTGGCACTGGAAAGGTGTAATCGAACGCCTGATAGCAGCTACTCAGTTTTTGGCTAGTGTCTTCCCTTAAGAGCAACTTAAAACAAACTGTTCACTTACGATGAGAATTTATTAAAACTGATCGAATTATTCGGTAAATTTGATTTAATTCTATAGGAGCACAACGTGGGGTGAAAATAAGTCTCGTCATTATCTGGGTAAAAACATACAAAATGAAATATTTCACATTCTTCATAAAAAATTAAACAAAATATTGTCTTCATTGAGATCTGCTAAATATTATAGTTTAATTTTGGATGTACACCAAGTGTTTCTGGTGTTGAACAAATGAAATGATAGTGCGTTTTGCGAATGTGACTTCTACTGATCTTGACACGTGCGATGCAAATATTAGTGAACATTTCCTTGGGTTTTTAAATGTAAGAGATATGTTTGGTTTGGGGTTGGGGCTTCAGAAGAAATGAAAATACTTTTGGAGGGCTTGACGGGTCAGGGCTATGATAATGGCTCTAACATGAAAGGCAAGAACACAGGAATGCAAAACAGGATTTTAGATGTAAATTCTAAGATATATTATGTTCCCTGCAGTAGTTATACCCTAAATCTATTTGTGAATGATGGTGAAAAGGCATCAGAATACGCAGTTTCATTCTTTTGTTTAGTTAGAAATTTATGATTTCTTTTCTGCGTCTACGCGACGCTGGCAGTCCTGAATGATCATACATGTAACCTAACGCTGAAGCCACTAAGTACGACAAGATGGGAAATTAGGATCGATACAATCGCTCCTCTCAACTATAACCTAGGGGAGGTGTATGCTGTACTAGTTGAAATAATCGAAGACAAAAATACAGACAGAATAGTTGCACATGAGGCTTGTAGTTTGGCAAATATTTTTGATTTTACTTTCCTTCGTTCAATGCTAATATGGTGTAATGTATTACTCCACATCAATATTGTCAACAAACACCTACAATGTATTACCACAGTTATACCGAAAGCTGTTTACTTACTCGAAAAGATAACAGAGCATTTCACAAACTGCAGGGAGGACTCCTAATTCCAAGATTATGTGCTTCACGCTAAGGAACAGGCAACCCAGCTCCATATACAAAACCCAGTGGTAGGTGGTATAACGCAGATACGAACGCGAAGGAAGAAGAAACAGTTCCAATATGAGGGAAAAGATGAGAAAATTGAAGAAGATCCTGAATTGCAGTACAAAGTAGATGAAAAGATGAGAAAATTGAAGAAGATCCTGAATTGCAGTACAAAGTAGATTTTAAAGTACTGGATGTTACAATGTG
Organism: Schistocerca americana; assembly: GCF_021461395.2. Lineage (NCBI taxonomy): Eukaryota > Metazoa > Arthropoda > Insecta > Orthoptera > Acrididae > Schistocerca > Schistocerca americana. The sequence continues at coordinate 428,006,151 of NC_060121.1, read as the reverse complement.
CGCTCTCAGTGAGAGATTTCAACAGCTCAAAAGTCACAGCGAGTTTTCTGATTTTTTTGTATGAACTTAGTAAAATTAAAGACATGTTACCTGATATTCTAAGTGAAAAGTGTTCCAAGCTGTGCGACAGTTAAAGTCAAGGACACGATAAGGACGTCAGTTTTATCGATTTTAAAGATGAACTTAAAGTAGTGTCAACGTTGGTGAAGCCTGGTAGAACGCCAACTGAAACGTTGAAACTCGTACAAGAGTATGGCTTTGCTCCCAACGTAGGTGAAGCATTACGAATTTTACTGACGCAACCGGTGACAGTGGTAAGAGGACAACGAAGTTTTTCGAAGCTTACCCTGATAAAAACGTACCTGAGATCAACAATGGGCCAGGCACGACTGAGTGCACTGCCAACAAGAGTTCGCTGGCACCACAGCAAGAAAAATATCTGCCATATAAGGTAAACGTTTCACACATGTTTTCCATTAATTTTAGGTTTGATTGATTTATTATATCGTTTTTTCAGTCATTTGCATAGTTTATATTTGTTGTAGGGTATGCTTACATTTGTGTTGTCTAACGGCGAAATAAGTTAACAAATGTCATCTGCCTGTGCTGAATGATTGTTTGAGGTTTCACATTCTACAGTCCCTTTATTTTTATTCTTCCCTGAGATATTTTTAAATCGATTAATCGTTGGTATCGATATTGGCAATACCAACAGTAGATTATATCGAATATAAATATTTATCTTTCTATGTCACGGCCTTAGTTCAGTGCGCAGTGAGCAGAATTGCTTTTGCTTCTTTGTCTTAATTATGTGCTGCAACGAATATACGTCGCATGAGACGATAAACGTCTCTGAACAAAGTGCTTTCAGGAACCTGTGATAAACACAACGGTTAATCGGAAAGACGCTCATCCTCGGCTCAAGGAACTAGAATAAGTGAACAGATTTTAGTTTTATGCTCTGCCGGTGACATAAATTAATCTTGGTTGACATATTAATTTTGGAGTTATGGCATAAAATATACTGCATTGCAAACGTACACTTACTGCTGCTCTGATCTTACAGATATATTCACAACAAAGAGACTATGATATGTGAAAAATAAGGCGTCACATATGATTTATATTATGAGAAAAGTTGACTATGTTGAAAACTGCGGGGGGGGGGGGGATCGCTTGAAGTTTTCGCACGCACGGGGCAGCAAAATTCCTGGAGCCGGCCCTAAGGCTGTTTGAGGCGCTATCTTTTTAGATGGTGGCGTGTAAATTTTTCAGTTTACTTCCGAAAAAATCATGAATTGCGCAGCTGCGCAACATTATTTCAATCATTCAAGATAAATAGAAAATCTAGTAACAATAAGCAATTGAGTGAACTTAAGTCTCGGTAATGGCTTCAAGGACCGACGAGTAACTAGTCTCACACTGCCTTCTCTCTTTTGGGCACTAAATGTATGCACGTATACGATCTGTTGGTAAAAAATCGCCATGCCACATTGGAACTCACTTATAAGAACTTCAACTGAAAATTTCTTGGTTGTAGTTAGCGCCTGTCCTTATACGCATTAAGTAACCAAAGTTTGCTGTGCGTGTGGTTGTCGACTATTTTTGGCGACCAAAATATGAGAAAACTACTCACGGTTTACTTTGGGTAGCTCATTTTATAAAATGCTGTACAGTCTATAACGAGAATGTATTCCAGGCGAGGGAAGCTTTCCTCAGACTTAGAGGAAGATAATATCCGACATGGACATGGGTCCGCAAACGCTTTATATCCATGTTAGAGCTCAGTTTCTACAGCTCGTCAACACATCAGTCTTGGAACGTATCAGCACAGTATGAAATACTTCTCTAAATGAAATGTTCATAATGCCATCCGTTAGCAAGGATAAAATGGTTCAAATGGCTCTGAGCACTATGGGACTTAACAGCTGTGGTCATCAGTCCCCTAGAACTTAGAACTACTTAAACCTAACTAACCTAAGGACATCACACACATCCATGCCCGAGGCAGGATTCGAACCTGCGACCGTAGCAGTCGCGCGGTTCCGCACTGCGCGCCTAGAACCGCGAGACCACCGCGGCCGGCTTAGCAAGTATAAGTTCGTCAAGCTGCCGTCACATTGAATCTCTGATGTGCTGATGTGTCCCGGGCGAACTGTACATTATTTCACAGCCTTCCACAATACTGTATAGGCACGATGACTGTACATCTTGGCCGTCCGGAGTGGCCGAGCGGTTCTAGGGGCTTCAGTCTGGAACCGCGCGACCGCTACGGTCGCAGGTTCGAATCCTGCCTCGGGCATGGACGTCCTTCGGTTAGTTAGGTTTTTAGTTCTAAGTTCTAGGGGACTGATGACCTCAGATGTTAAGTCCCATAGTGCTCAGAGCCATTTGAACTGTACATCTTGTACAGGGGTTCCGCAGAGAAGAGATTTCAAATGCCCCCGCAAATTCTAGTGGGTTTACGTTGTGAGAGCGCGGAGGCCAAGGAATTGCTCCACATTTACCTATGCATTTGTCCCGGACTGTTATTTAGTAGACTACGAACATTACTCTCGTAACACCAAGAGGGGAGTGGGATACCTCATGCCCACCTTTTGAAAATATTGGCGCCTAGACTTGTACTTTATATTTAAAAATTTTGAAAAAAAATATTTGTTATTTCTAATGATTTCTTCTCCCACATTCCTTAACTATTTCAAATGTTCCTGTAAAACTTAACCCAAAAATGTAAGTCTCAAGAGTGATGTGACTTTTCACAACAAATGTCATATTGTCATGTTCAATAATCGGTTTTCTGCCTGTTGTTTGCGTCTTTACGGCACGATACTTCAACGGCGTGACTTGCAGTCTACTTCAGGTGCTGTCTGATACTGATACAAACAGCAAGGAGACTGCGAGTTACGCAGTTGAAAAATCTTGCAGGGCAGACGCGATTATTCAACATGACAACGCCTCGCCGGGAAAACCTGAAGAATTAAATGGCAAATTCATATTTTCAGGTTGAGGACCATTCTTACATTCGACATATCGTTAAAAATTATTTTGTGAACAAAAGCCAACGACAACCAACGAAATTTGAATTTTTAAAAATTTTTTGTGGTGGTAATGAAGTACCCCCCTCGATAGTACCAGTTAGGAAAAATGCGTTGGTATTGTTAAGATTGTGCTACAAAATGTTATTCATAAACGTTAACAATAAATAACAAAATTTTACTTAAAAAATGTAGTGGACATAAAGCACCCTCATCACCTCTTTTGTACTACATAATATGGAATATGCTTTGGTATTGCAAGGCTTAGCACTGAAATGAGGAAGGGCTCCATCGCGCATGACATACACGTTTTGTCGTAATCGTCAAGGCACGAAGCCGCTCTTGCCCGCCGTGAACGCCAGCGCCAACGCTGGCAAGATGGAAAATAAAAAGAGAAGCCCTAACACATGCAGTTCTGGCCATGTTTTGCATTTTTCTCTTGGCCGCTAAGGTGTATACTGGAACTGTCCCCATCAATCTCCTGCAAATAAATTCCCAATAGGGAGAATACCCTCCCCATCCCCCTTGCAAGAAAAATAGTCCGCAGCTCGTGGTCGGTAGCGTTCTCGCTTCCCGCGCCCGGGTTCGACTCCCGGCGGGGTCAGGGATTTTCTCTGCCTCGTGATGACTGGGTGTTATGTGATGTCCTTAGGCTAGTTAGGTTTAAGTAGTTCTAAGTTCTAGGGGACTGATGACCATAGCTGTTAAGTCCCATAGTGCTCAGAGCCATTTGCACCAAGAAAAATAAACAGAGTCAAAACAGAATAAACTTAGATTAAACCCCATGGCTGAATAGAGCAACATGCACGCTCTCAAACAGCCCGCCCACCCCCTCAGGGTGGGAATGAAAAGAGGACAAAAAAATGCACAAGTTCTATCGGAACAGGCAGTTTCGCCATTGAGACTGGGTGGAGGAACATGAGGCCCCAACAGTTACCAACAATGCCGGCCTAAATGTTGACTTGCCTTTGTTGATGACGTGATTGTGTCTATTCATGAGGATTCTCGACAGCCCGTGCGTGCTGATTGTGAAAATTTACAATCTGATAACGCTGAAACGAAGGCTCATCCGTTAACTGCACATACAAGTATGCACTAAAAGGAGGGCTGACATATTGTTGGATGAACCATTCTCAGAAGTGTACCCATGCAGGAAAATCAGATGCTGGTAGTGACTTAAAAAGACGACGATCAGTTGCTTCCAACGTCCTGTCGGGGCAACGTCGTTCTGCAAATCTCTTGCGATACAAACGTTGACTGTCATGCCCATTACCATCTGTTAATCTGTACAGGAAATGGACACTGCTAACTCCGCATTTTATTACACTTCCATTGCATTGTGCGAGAAACTAAGTCCGTGACGAACATTAAACCGTTGATATTATCAGAAAAATGGGACACCAGCACAAGCAGTGAATGAGTCATGTTGACATTATCTTCGTTCCATTGGAACAACAAACACTGGCGATGAAAGTAAGAATTTCAACTTACTGTACGTTCTAACCAAAGGTAACCAAGAGGGGTATTTTGATTATTTAATGTAAGAAAACTTTTCATGTAATGCTGGTACGTTATGTTTCTGTGTGTACCCGATGATTAGTGTGATTATGAAGAGAAGTAGAAAATGAGCTCTAACATGGAAACAAAGTGCTTTTAGTCCGTGTCCAAATAACACATCTTATTTCTCCAGTATGTGAAGAATATGTGCTGAAAGTTTGTCCATATCTTTTTGTTACATTCTGTACAGAGCCTTTTTTCGGAGCATAATGTATCGAGTACACAAAAACTTGCAATAATTACGCCACTTTTAGGTTATATTCTAATACTATATTTGCTTCCTGTAGACAAAAGTTTATGTACTTGGGAATGCCAGTAAAATCTCCACAGTATATTTACTTTCTTACGAACTTTGATGTTAATATCCGGTGAGAATTAAAAAATAACAGTAGCGTTTCATGAGGTGTTGATTTCGGTGGTTTTTTTCCTCATTGAAAGATGAAAATCCTGACACTTATTCGTTTCAACAGTACTCAAGTCAGTCGCAAATGGGTGTTCTTCATTTAGCGCATTGATGGCAGTGTTTTCCACTTTTATACATTCATTTTACTAACTTAGTAAAGTATATTCGTATTATAAGACGTATATTTTATGTTTTACATCGACATCCATAATCGGGTAATTGACATCTATCTTCAAGAGTCTGCCAATTCTGGTTTCTCAACATTTCCGTACACTCTCCTATGAGTCACACAAATCTGTGACCAGTCTGTTGTTCCTTGTGTGTGTTCAATGTACCATGCGTCCTATTTGGTTTAGGTTCCAATACGGCACACGAATGATTTGTAGGACATCTTCAGTTCGCCTCTTTAGCTGGGAGCTTAGCGTATCTGACTGCCATACGGCGGGCCCTGATTCAATTCACTGCCGGGTCGGAGACTTTCAGCACTCGGAGACTGTGTGTTCTGTTGTCTTTATCATCATTTCACCACCATCGACTCGCAAGTCGCCAGATGTTGCGTTAACTGAAAGGACTTGCAACTCGGTGCCCAAACTTCCCCTTGTGAGAATTCTCGGCCATCAGTGCCACACGATCAATTCATTTCTTGTGTAGATTGATTACATTTCCCCAGTATTCAAACAATTAACTGAAGTCGACCACCTACGTTACCTACGTTTCACTCTGTGTAACCATTCCATTTTATATTACCACGAATTGTGTTTCCAGTAGGCTCATTGATATTTATTTATGTACCTATATTACGTGTCCAAGACTTAGATAATGCAAATAGTAAAAAATAATAAAATTCTGTCAGGAACTGCTATTTTTCTAATAAACGTACTGTAAGCCTCAGAATTCCGCTGTCCAGTTTACCTTATCACATACTGTACGTACAGAGTAGTCAGAAACAGGGTAGGCTATGCTGACAAATAATTGCTAAGAAGAATTCGATACGTTGCCCCGTTTAGGCCGTTGCGCGCGCAGATTCCAGGGGCCCACCAGATACAATTAGTGTCAGTTTTTCTCATAGGGTAGATAAGCGGTCCCAACCTTCTTCGCTGTGCGGACCATCTATGCAAAAACAGCTAAGAGGCTCAATAAGTAAATATACAAGTAAAAAATATAAACACACATACTTGTATATAATATATAGCGTGACTTTTTTCTACCACGTACGCAGCGTGTGCAGGGCTTTGCTAGCGACAGACTTTCCACGTCAGGAGCAGGTGTCACTGGTTTCTTCACCAGGTAACCACAATTCCAGGATGTGTGTCATCCACCCTATTCACACATGAGGCCACCCTTACGCACAGTGGTATCTTCAATTTTCATAATAGCCATCTGCGGGATAGTATGCAAAACTCGCATGTTATGGTGACAGCGAATCATCAGCATCGGTGCAGACGTAATGTGTTGTCCGGGATAATTTACGACCTATTTTGGCACCAGTCTTCCTTCCACATCGCCTAACAGACCGGAACTATCGGCATTTCTTGTGGAGGACTTTGCCTCCCACGCTGGAAGAAGTGCCAATGATGATTCGGAGGGTTATGTGGCTGCTACATGATAGTGATCCAGCCCACTTCATTGTTAACGTCTGGACGCTTCTCAATTGTGTCTTCCCCGGTCGATGAATCGGACAAGGGTGTCCAGCTGCATGGCCTGATCGTTAACCAGATTTCAGCCAGTGTGATTTATGATAGTGGGGCCATCTCAAAAGTATCGTGTATGCAGAGCCCGTTCCAGATTTGTATACACTGGAACAGCATATAGATGCTGCCTTTGACACTGGATGGATTCGTTCAGATGCTTGGAAACCATTTTCACACATACTGTAACTGTGACTCCATGAAACAGAATGTATTAGACCGCAGACTCTGTAATAGTGTATGATTGAATAAATGGTCTCCAGCATGTAAACCTTGGATTTCCGGATATAAGTTCATCAGACGTTTTTTGTTCCGTATACTACCATCGATCAATCTCTAGAGTTTGTACATGGTGGAAAAAATCACCCTGTAGTTCAACCATGCCTAAACAGTCAGTACTGCGGTTCGATAGCGTTCGCATTGTTACTCTGTGTCAGGAAGGGCTCTCAACAAGGGAAGTTACCAGTCGTCTCGGAGTGAACCAAATCGATGTTTTTCTGACATGGAGGAGATACAGAGAGACAGGAACTGTCGATGACATACCTTGATTAGGCCGCCCAGCGGCTACTACGGCAGTGGATGACCGCTACCTACGGATTATGGCTCGGAGGAACCCTGACAGCAACACCCAGTGCTTTTCGTGCAGCCAAGGGACGTCGTGTTACGACTCAAACTGCGCGCAATAGGCGGCAACACTTCACTCCCAACGTCCATAGCGTCCATAGTGAAGTCCATCTTTGCAGCCACGACACCATGAAGCGCAGTACAGATGGGCCCAACAACATGTCGAATGGACCCCTCAGTATTGGTATCACGTTCTCTTCACCTATGAGTGTCGCACGTGCCTACAACCAGACAATCGTCGGAGACGTGTCTGGAGGCAACCTGGTCAGGCTGAACGCCTTAGACACACTGTCCTGCGAGTGCAGCAAGGTGGAGGTTCCATGCTGTTTTGGGGTGGCATTATGCGGGGCCGACGCACGCCGCTGTTGGTCATTAAAGGCGCCGTAACGGCTGTACGATACGTGAATGCCGTCCTTCGACCGATAGTGCAACCATGTCGGCAGCATACTGGAGAGGCATTCGTCTTCATGGACGACAATTCGCGCCCCCATCGTGCATATCTTGTGAATGACTTCCTTCAGGATAGCGACATCGCTCGACTAGAGTGGCCAGCATGTTCTCCAGACATGAATCCTATCGGACACGCCTGGGATAAATTGAAAAGGGCTGTTTATGGACGACGTGACCCACCAACCACTCTGAGGGATCCACGGCTAATCGCCATTGAGTAGTGGAACAATCTGGACCAACAGTGCCTTGATGAACTTGTGGATAGTATGCCAAGATTAATACAAGCATGCGTCAATGCAAGAGGACGTGCTACTGGGTATTAGAGGTACCAGTGTGTACAGCAATCTGGACCACCACCTCTGAAGGTCTCGCTGTCTGGTGATACAATTTGCAAAGTGTGGGTTTCATGAGCAATAAAAACATTTTCCTCTAAGTCTGCTGTCCGAACATTTCGGATATGTCCTTCATGATTTTCTGCTTCCTGAGACGACACTGTCTCAGACAAACAGCGAAACACTGTTGCATACACTGAATGCTGTGGTTGTTGTCAGCGGGGATAGATCTCCTGATACAACCTCGCTGCCCGCCGCCAATTGCCTTTCCATAAGTAAACACCTTGTCGGCATGCTCTCGATTCGAATACGAAACCACTCTGTATAACGTTTACTACAAGTTGAGTCAGCAAGAGAAGTGAACCGGTAACATTATTATAAATTACTATGGCAGGAGAGGGCGCTAGGGCATGACACATAAGGAACAGTACCACCCCTAGGAGAAAATCATGCATACTGTGACCGTGGCTGCATGAAAAGTACATATTAGACCACAGTGTCTGTAATAAAGTGTGACTGAATACATGGTCTCTAGTATGGAAACCATGCATTCCCGGATATATGTATCAATCCGCATAAAAGTCGAATGATTCGACATTTCAAACGTGTAACCATTCCTTTTCATATTACCACGAATTGTGTTTCCGGTAGGCTCATTGATATTTATTTATATACCTATTTTAGTGTCCAAGACTGAAAAGCCTCGTTCACATACACAGTTTGTTGAAAAGGCCGTTAAGTGTCTCAGTGAATAGTAATGCAGCAATCCTCCATGGGGACTCTGCGAAGTGAGGTTTACGGTTGGCCATTCAGATACCGGTTTTCTGCAGACATCCAGCTCTGCCCGTGCAAATGCTGCGACGGTTCCTTAAAATGGGCCTGGTGGCTTTCTTGCCCTCCAATAGCAAGAAATCCGAGCAAAGTTCCGTCTCTCATAATCTTAGCCGTGGGCAGGACGTAAAAACCATCCTGCTTCCTCTTGTTTCAGGATATTAAATGAATAAAATTCAAGCGAATTGTTCTTCTGAACACATGCGTCGGAGAAACTACCAATTCGATTAATTATGATCAGATGATGGGTAACACAAGAAATATTGAATTTAATTGATGAAAGGAGAAAATATAAAAATGCAGTAAGTGAAACAGGCAAAAAGGAATACAAACGTCTCAAAAATGAGATCGACAGGAAGTGCAAAATGGCTAAGCAGGGATGGCTAGAGGACAAATGTAAGGATGTAGAGGCCTATCTCACTAGGGGTAAGATAGATACCGCCTACAGGAAAATTAAAGAGACCTTTGGAGATAAGAGAACGACTTGTATGAATAGCAAGAGCTCAGATGGAAACCCAGTTCTAAGCAAAGAAGGGAAAGCAGAAAGGTGGAAGGAGTATATAGAGGGTCTATACAAGGGCGATGTACTTGAGGACAATATTATGGAAATGGAAGAGGATGTAGATGAAGATGAAATGGGAGATACGATACTGCGTGAAGAATTTGACAGAGCACTGAAAGACCTGAGTCGAAACAAGGCCCCCGGAGTAGACAATATTCCATTGGAACTACTGACGGCCGTGGGAGAGCCAGTCCTGACAAAACTCTACCATCTGGTGAGCAAGATGTATGAAACAGGCGAAATACCCTCAGACTTCAAGAAGAATATAATAATTCCAATCCCAAAGAAAGCAGGTGTTGACAGATGTGAAAATTACCGAACTATCAGCTTAATAAGTCACAGCTGCAAAATACTAACACGAATTCTTTACAGACGAATGGAAAAACTAGTAGAAGCCAACCTCGGGGAAGATCAGTTTGGATTCCGTAGAAACACTGGAACACGTGAGGCAATACTGACCTTACGACTTATCTTAGAAGAAAGATTAAGGAAAGGCAAACCTACGTTTCTAGCATTTGTAGACTTAGAGAAAGCTTTTGACAATGTTGACTGGAATACTCTCTTTCAAATTCTAAAGGTGGCAGGGGTAAAATACAGGGAGCGAAAGGCTATTTACAATTTGTACAGAAACCAGATGGCAGTTATAAGAGTCGAGGGACATGAAAGGGAAGCAGTGGTTGGGAAGGGTGTAAGACAGGGTTGTAGCCTCTCCCCGATGTTGTTCAATCTGTATATTGAGCAAGCAGTAAAGGAAACAAAAGAAAAATTCGGAGTAGGTATTAAAATTCATGGAGAAGAAATAAAAACTTTGAGGTTCGCCGATGACATTGTAATTCTGTCAGAGACAGCAAAGGACTTGGAAGAGCAGTTGAATGGAATGGACAGTGTCTTGAAAGGAGGATATAAGATGAACATCAACAAAAGCAAAACAAGGATAATGGAATGTAGTCTAATTAAGTCGGGTGATGCTGAGGGAATTAGATTAGGAAATGAGGCACTTAAAGTAGTAAAGGAGTTTTGCTATTTGGGGAGCAAAATAACTGATGATGGTCGAAGTAGAGAGGATATAAAATGTAGGCTGGCAATGGCAAGGAAAGCGTTTCTGAAGAAGAGAAATTTGTTAACATCCAGTATTGATTTAGGTGTCAGGAAGTCATTTCTGAAAGTATTCGTATGGAGTGTAGCCATGTATGGAAGTGAAACATGGACGATAAATAGTTTGGACAAGAAGAGAATAGAAGCTTTCGAAATGTGGTGCTACAGAAGAATGCTGAAGATTAGATGGGTAGATCACATAACTAATGAGGAAGTATTGAATAGGATTGGGGAGAAGAGAAGTTTGTGGCACAACTTGACCAGAAGAAGGGATCGGTTGGTAGGACATGTTCTGAGGCATCAAGGGATCACCAATTTAGTATTGGAAGGCAGCGTGGAGGGTAAAAATCGTAGAGGGAGACCAAGAGATGAATACACTAAGCAGATTCAGAAGGATGTAGGTTGCAGTAGGTACTGGGAGATGAAAAAGCTTGCACAGGATAGAGTAGCATGGAGAGCTGCATCAAACCAGTCTCAGGACTGAAGACCACAACAACAACAACAACATGATCAGATTGTAGGACGTTGTGAGTTTACGCCATGAACAGTCAGCCAAGGCTGCGAGCTTCACTTATAGTGCAGTCTTTTGGGGTATAAACCTTTCCGACATGAGAAATGGACGATTCGCTTGTGAGAATTATAGGACAGCGATAGGGAATTTCAACTCTAATTTCATTGTGTACTTGCTAATCTTTACGACTGACGATTACACCCCTAAAGTTCCCGATAATTTTTATCGTATCTTGGACTCTCGACCAGCACTCACGGGCCAGTACCACGCTGTCCATGGGCCACAAGTGGGCCACGGCCCATGGCTCGGAAACCACCAGCGTTCATGATAGCGCACGGGACTGCTGTGCCTTTGGCTTGTGTTCGATTTTTACTACCGTCCCATGTCCAATTTTTGCATCGGTGTCTTGTTCGGTTTTAGGAAACCAAACAAAGAGCACGTTTTTCGACACCGTCTCTAACGGACTACTTGAGTTCGCGCATGCGATGGCCTGATTTGCTAACTTCATTGCCATTTAACTCGGTAGCGGCGCAGTGCAGATCGTCCATGGTGCTAGGATCGGGCAGGTTCCCGCAGATCAGGAGGTGTCTTCGGTTCTGCAGCTCACCACACTAACAGGACTCATCTTCAGTCATGAAACCCCACTGCCTGAGGTTCGTCTTGGATTGTGATTCTCCTGTCCTCTATCGTTTAGTGTCTTCATGTAACATACAGCAGGTGAAAGCCCGTAGCCGGTTCCTATGTCATGTTTTCCTCAACACTTTCGGTTAATGATATTGTAATCATAGGATAATATGTTACTACACTTCGTGAAAAATATGTAACAGCACTTCGTGAAGTACCCAGTTTTACATTTCTGAAAAGGCAAAGTAAGTTGCCGATATTTGCACTACATTCAAATTATATCAAGCTCTGCCAGGAAAATGTGTAAGTGTTTCCAGATACTAAATTCATTATCCGTGTACAAGATGTTTGAAAATGAATATACGGGTTTTAAGGCCTTGTAGCACATATTACAACCACTTTAAAATTATAAATAATACACCAAATGAAAGAGAAGCACAAACAGTTTTTCTTACAATTATTCAGTGTGGACATCGGTCACACATCGAGTCGGTAGGTGAGTTGTTCCGAAATCTTGATTAATGTGTCAGGAGTAACTGTTGCAATAACACTTTTTCTGAACACGGATAGATCAGCTGGTATATGAGGCGCATACACATGATCGCGTCAGATCGTGTGTGAACGTGGAGGTCATGCATAAAATGATGTGTCAACCGGCCCCTTGCGCCCAATCTACCGGTCGGATACACCGTCGTTTAACCAGTCGCGTACTGAGGCGGCGCACCATCTTGCTCTCAAATAAATATGTGTTGTTCAGCTTCTTCCCATTGAGGCAACTGGCCACAGCTATAGCACATCAAGATAAGAAACATCAGTTACAGTTGATTCACCGAAAAAGAAAAAAAAAAAGTTCAAATGTGTGTGCAATCTTACGGGACTTAACTGCTAAGGTCATCAGTCCCTAAGCTTACGCACTACTTAACCTAAATTATCCTAAGGACAAACACACACACCCATGCCCGAGGGAGGACTCGAACCTCCGCCGGGACCAGCAGTACAGTCCATGACCGAAAAAGAAAGGCCCATAAACTTTCCGCGGAGATATTTCTTGGGGCTAAGCTTGAAAGACTCGCACTCGTTCAACACATTTTTCAGTCACTCTTTATCATTCCATATTCTTCCCATAGCGCACAGGTATACAAACAAAATTGTTTAATTTGCTCTTTCATTTGCTATATTATTTACAATTGTAAGCTGAACGTAATAAATGGTACAACTCCTTGAAACCGGTATGTTCATTTTGAAACATTCTGTGTATTAGAAAAATTGATGTACGTATGAGTGTGTGTATGTTCACACCCCTTACGTTTTGGGAGGAGGCAGTAGGAACCAAACCAAGAAAAAGCTTCCTTAAACATGATGGGCTCTAAAGTGAATACGTTAAGAGTTGTATTTGTTCATCCTCGCTGCTGTGAAACCCATGTCTTCTACTGAACAAGCGCTCATAGCTCTTAAGTTATGCACCTTAGAGCCCATGCTTACTGGACGTTTTGTTTTGTTTTGATCCTTACCACCTTCTCGCAAAGTGTGTAAAGCAAACAGCTTGCAGTAGAAGAGATTTGTTTCACAATATCGAAGACGAAGAAGTACTCATAGCTCTTAAGGTATTTGTATTAGAGCCCATGTTTGCTGAGACTCTATTGCTTGTAGTATTGTGTACTTTCAAATGTATGTATTCATATCACCAACGATGATAAACCCTGTATATTGCTATCTTTCATTCCTTCTTTTCTTTGACAATCTTGCAGTTATATTTAAGTATTACTATTAAAATTACTGATGTTTCCATGCAAAAGTAACACGTGCATTACAGCAAAGATACAATAATTTTACGTGAAGAGCTTTTTTGTGATTCAGTGATAATAGGCTGCGTAATAAATAAGCACAGCTGTTATTATTCAAGTTAGTATTTTATATTCAAACTACACTTCCTGACAAAAAATTGGAGCACTCAGGAGAAATGGTTTTATGTCAGTGCGACGTCAGACACGTCCGCATCATCGGCCGCTATGTAAATAATTAGAGCTGCAATCCTATGTGACAGGTAGAACAGCCACCAGTACGTGTTAGTGTTGTTACCAGGTCTGGTGTATGAGGGGCGTATAAAGCGTCCGATGTTAAGTGATCACTGTGAAGGATACGGAGATCGTGAATACGCATGTGAGACAGAATTATCAGCACCCATCTAACAGAGTTTCATACGAGCTTAATTTCTCTGATGTTCTCATTCTGGTCGTTTCGCGAGGCGTATGTGGGAGAAAACAACCTTTTGTGCTACTCTTTCAGGAACGTAGTCTCTCTGAATTTCAATTATGGAACTCCCCGTGAAGCACAATATCTCTCTTGTAGCGTCTGCCACTGGCATTTGTTGAACATCTGAATACTCTCGAGCCGACAAGGTGATTCCGTGAAGACACGGATCGCTCTTTTGTTAGATCTTCTCTATCTCTTCCCTTGATGCTCCTTCACAAGGATCGCAAACCGCTGAACAGTACTCGAGAATAGTGCAAACAAACTAAGCCACTTCTATCGCAGATGAACTACATTTCATTAAGAGTCCTCCAATGAAATTCAGCCTGGAATCTGCTTTTTCTACTAATTGCTTTATGTGGTGATTCCACTTAAGTTCGATGTGGACGGTTACTCTTAAGCATGTTACAGGTGTTATCATTTCCAGTGACTTGCCGCCACGATTTCTTGGTATATTTGTGCGCAATATGTTACATTTATTTACGTTAAGGGTGACTCCATTGCCAACGTAAAACCTATTTCTCGCAGTAGCACCGATAGGCCCGTCAAGCTCCACCCGTATCAGAGATAATCAACACTATGAGTTGTTCGTACTCCATTAGACTTTCTACAGCGATTTGGGGTTCAACCATAGGCCGTTGGGGCACATCAGATCAACATTATAGGTCTGTATTACTGGCATCAAATAGCTGCTGAATTATGGAACATGTTTTATGCTGATGCATCATGAACACGAACAAAAATCTGTTCTATAATAATCTGCATTGGTTCCGTAAACATAGATCTTGAGAAACTCGACTAGTTCGTGCTCGAAACGAGAGCGCTATTCACAAAAGGTGATGACGTGTTCCTTGACTTCTAGAAGGCATTTGATACTTCTGCACTTATCGAGCATCTGAGCAGATTTGTGGTTGGGTTCAGGACTACCTTGCGGATAGAACTCTACACGTTGATCTTGACGGGGAGATGTGAGGTAAATTTTAAGTGTAGCCCAAGAGAGTGGTGCGGCCAGTAATGTAATATATATGTAAATATGTAGTGGATAGCGTAGGAAGCTCGATGAAGATATTTACTGACGATGTACGATGGCGCTGAAAAGTAACGCCTCCGTACCTTTATTTGAAACCTCTTAATGCTTTTTAAATAAAACAAACGTTATTAACATTCTACATCTGTATTCTTCTTGCCTAAAATATCGAATTCTCGACATAGTCAACCTGGTGACGAACACTTTTTTCAACGAGACCTTACTTTGTTGGTACAGTCACTGTAGAATGTTTGACTTCGCTAACGGAGGCACAACCTCACCTCTACTTGCACCGCTTCATCGCAAAGTGAAGTCGTCGAAGGTGTTCTTTAAGCTTTAGAAACTGATGAAAATCGTATGGAGCCAATTCGGGACTGTTTGGGGGCTGATCGATGATGGTGAACCCAAGAAGCTGGATCGTTGGAGATGTCGCAGGTCTCGTGTGTGACGGTATTGTCATGCTGAAACAGAGGGTGCTGCAGGTGTGGACGAACTCGATTACAACAGCTGTTTCTCAAGCATCGACATATCTACATTTACTTCTACATCCATACTCCGCAAGCCACCCGACGGTGTGTGGCGGAGGGTACTCTTCTATTTCTGTCTCGTATTGTTCGTGGAAAGAAAGATTGTCGATATGCCTCTGTGTGGGCTCTAATCTCTCTGATTTTATCCACATGGTCTTTTCGTAGGAGGGAGCAATATACTGCATGACTCCTCGGTGAAGGTATGTTCTTGAAACTTCAACAAAAGCCCGTACCGAGCTACTGAGCGTCTCTCTTGCATAGTCTTCCACTGGAGTTTATCTATCAACTCCGTAACGCTTTCGCGATTACTAAATGATCCTGTAACGAAGCGCGCTGCTCTCCGTTGGATCTTCTCTCTCTCCTATGAACCCTATCTGGTACGGATCCCACACTGCTGAGCAGTATTCAAGTAGTTGGCGAACAAGTGTACTGTAACCTATTTCCTTTGTTTTCGGATTGCATTTCCTTAGGACTCTTCCAATGAATCTCAGTCTGGCATCTGCTTTACCGACGATTAATTTTATATGGTCATTCCATTTTAAATCAGTCCTAATGCCTACTCCCAGATAATTTATGGAATTAACTGCTTCAAGTTGCTGACCTGCTGTATTGTAGCTAAATGATAAAGGATCTTTCTTTCTATGTATTCACAGCGCATTACACTTGTCTAAATTGAGATTCAATTGCCATTCGCTGCCTGCTGTATTGTAGCTAAATGATAAAGGATCTTTCTTTCTATGTATTCACAGCACATTACACTTGTCTAAATTGAGATTCAATTGCCATTCGCTGCACCATGCGTCAATTCGTTGCAGATCCTCCTGCATTTCAGTACAATTTTCCATTGTTACAACCTGTCGATATACTACAGCATCACTCGCAAAAAGCCTCAGTGAACCTCCGATGTTATCCACAAGGTCATTTATGTATATTGTGAATAGCAACGGTCCCTCAACACTCCCCTGCGGCACACCTGAAATCACTCTTACTTCGGAAGACTTCTCTTCATTGAGAATGGCATGCTGCGTTATGTTATCTAGGAACTCTTCAATCCAATCACACAATTGATCTGATAGTCTAATAGTCCATATGCTCTTATTTTGTTCATTAAACGACTGTGGGGAACTGTATCGAACGCCTTGCGGAAGTCGAGAAACACGGCATCTACTGTACCTAGGAACCCGTGTCTATGGGCCTCTGAGTCTCGTGGACGAATAGCGCGAGCTGGGTTTCTCACGATCGTCTTTTTCGAAACCCATGCTGATTCCTACAGAGTAGATTTCTAGTCTCTAGAAAAGTCATTATACTTGAACATAATACGTGTTACGAAATTCTACAACTGATCGACGTTAGAGATATAGGTCTATAGTTCTGCACATCTGTTCGATGTCCCTTCTTGAAAACGGGGATGACCTGTGCCCTTTTCCAATCGTTTGGAACGCTACGCTCTTCTAGAGACCTACGGTAAACCGCTGCAAGAAGGGGGCAAGTTCCTTCGCGTACTCTGTGTAAAATCGAACTGGTATTCCATCAGGTCCAACGGCCTTTCCTCTTTTCAGCTATTTTAATTGTTTTTCTATCCCTCTGTCAACGTCTCTTTTATCTGTTACGCTTCAAGAGTTTCCACACAAAAAATTCGAAGGCATTGCTTTTCAGCACACCGTCGTAGTTGTCTATGCAGGAAGACCTACAGAGGATCTGCTATTGATGCAAGAACTGTGAGTTGACCCTGAACACAAATAAATGAAAAGTATTGCTCATAGGCAGGCGAAGAGTTCATTAATATTTGATTACGGCACTGGCACTGAATACTGGAATCAGTGACAACCGTAAAATACCTATGAGAACCGTTCGGAACGACCTAAAGCGGTACGACGACGTAAAGCTAATTGTACAAAAATCAGATGCCAGGCTGTGACTTGTAGGGAGAATCCTAAGGAAATGTAATTCATCCACTAAAGAAGTGAGCAACGAAGCACTTACCACGTCCATTCTTGTTTTCTGCTCAATAGTCTGGGAGCCTTACCAGAATCGATAATTAGAAGAGATAGGAGTCAACGAAGAGCGCCTCGTATCGTCACAGTGTCGGTTAGCTGGAGTTGAGAGCATTACGGCGATCTTCAGCAAACTACAACGGCAGGCGCTATAACAGAGGCGTTGTGGATCACAGAGAGGTTTGCTATTAAAAAGCCGAGGGCGTACGTTCCAGGAATATTCGGGCAACATGCGTCTCGGGGAGTGACCACGACGAGAAATATCAAAGAAATTAGATCTCATGCGGAAATTTATCGGAAGCAGTGCTCCCCAATCGTGATTCGCGAATGGAACAGAAAATGGGGAAAAAATATTGGCACTAGAAGTCCTCTCCGAAACACACAGTAAGGTGGTTTGAGGACTATAAATGTACATGTAGTAGCGAATTTCCGCTTGCTGGCATAAAGGGCCCCATACACGCACCAACCGGCAAACTGAAATGTGCGTACGCGTTTTAACAGACCAAGCGATCGACCGACCAACTTCCCTTGTCGGGGTGTTGGCGGGTAGGACCACCCGAGGACCGATTCCGCCTCCTCCCCTGCACCAAACAAAATTTGCCGTATGTAGCGCTGTGGTGCCAACCACACGACAGAAGTACGTCTTTCGTCACTGTGTGCGGGATTAAACGCTGTTCTAATGCGCCTTATTTTACGGACTATGAGACGCTTCGGACATAGGATGCAACTTAATTTTTAAGCAAGTTTTAGAAAAAATAACATTTTCACCATTTTTATTATTAGACTGCAAAACAAGACTAAAAGAATTATTAGTTTATAAAACCGAACAGGCTTTTAATATCCCTGAAAATCATCAGAACTTTCTTCTTCTTCTTCCTCTTCGCCGTTATCGGTGTCTTCTTCATACGTTTTATCCACTGTCATATTTGTTTGACTGTAGGTCGTGTTAAAGTACCTTCGGCGTCTCTTGGGTTTCGTCCATCATCCATCTATTCCATTCCTCTCTCATATACACTTTAATGGTTTATTTATCGAGACATCAAAAGGTTGCAATTGTGAAGTAAGTCTTCCCGGAATAACAGTAAGCTCTGTATTTCCCTGTCTCAGTTTCTCTTTCACAGAGTTTTTCGAACGACTACTAAGCTGATCTAGCAGAAGAAGAGAACTCTCCTTCAATAAAGCAACCTTCCTTCTCTCCCACACTCTGTTAATCCATAATTTCATACCAGCCTTGCCCATCCAACCCCTGTCATTAATGTGAACAACAGCACCTGGCGGTATTTCAGAAGGTTTTGGCATTGTTTTACGCTTGAAAGTGATCACTGTAATAAGTTTAGTACCGTCAGAATAACATGAAAGGACAACTGTGTAGTGCATTTTTTCATGTCCACTTGTTTTCATAGTTACAGTTTTAGAACCTTTCATGGCAACATTTTTGTTACTCGTCACATTAAATGACAGAGGAGTTTCGTCCATATTCGCTGTTTGGCTTAGTTCTACATTGGTTTTCTTTCGATGTTGAATAATAAAGCGGTGGAATGATAATATTTTCTCTTCATACTCTTTTGGCATTTTCTGAGATATTGTGGCTTTGGTTCGCATGCTAAGTTCAAAACGCTCTGAGCACTACGGGACTTAACTGCTGAGGTCATCAGTCCCCTAGAACTTAGAACTACTTAAACTTAACTAACCTAAGGACATCACACACATCCATGCCCGAGGCAGGATTCGAACCTGCGACCGTAGCGGTCGCGCAGTTCGAGACTGTAGCGACTAGAACCGCTCGGCGACACCGGCCACCTGGCATGCTAAGTCCATGACGCTTCATAAACCTGTAGCGCCAACCACCTCCACCCTTGAAGTATGTTGAGTTCTACTGTAGTGCTAGCTTACGAGCGTGTATTTAAATCAGTTTTGTTTTAATTCCAACGCCGTTTTGACGGTGTCCGTGAATCCATTTCAGTACGTCATCTAGTTTTGGCCATTTTGCATTCTGTCCTCCATTTGCACATTTAGTCTTCCTCATTTTTTTCAGTTTGTCTTTACTAGCCCGCCAATTATCAATGTATTTTTTCTGTTGATGGAGGGCCGAATGATGTTTAGCTTCTCTGTTTCCATGTTCTTCTGTATATGCTATTACTTTCAGTTTATAGTACACATCATATGAGTAACTTTTATTTTTTTCCATTACGAAACTAGCTACTAACAAAAATATTGGGTTTGTGATGACGGGGCGGGAGGAAGACAGTATTAGCAAACTTGTGAATCCCTGCAACTCATGTTCATCGCATCGGTGCACTGTTGCTGCCAGTTGAATCCATCGTTGCCAGAGACAGGTTTCCCGCGGCATCGAAAATAGGGCCTTTTTAAGACTGACAGGAATGTTAAAGTCAAATACTGTACATTTTTACACTATTGGCCATTAAAATTGCTACGCCAAGAACAAATGGAGACGTGTAACCAATGGCATCCAATACCATCACACCGGTTGATACGCCAGTATGGAGATGACGAATACACGCTTCCAATGAGCGTTCTCCGCGATGTCGGCAAACACGGATGTGACCATCATGATGCTGTAAACAGAACCTGGATTCATCCGAAAAAATGACGTTTTGCCATTCGTGCACCCAGGTTCGTCGTTGAGTACACCATCGCAGGCGCTCCTGTCTGTGATGCAGCGTCTAGGGTAACCGCAGCCATGGTCTCCGAGCTGATAGTCCATGCTGCTATAAACGTTGTCAAACTGTTCGTGCAGATGGATGTTGTCTTGCAAACGTCCCCACCTGTTGACTCAGGGGTCGAGACGTGGCTGCACGATCCGTTACAGTCATGCGGATAAGATGCCTGTCATCTCCACTGCTAGTGACACGAGGCCGTTTTGATCCAGCACGGCGTTCCGTTTTATCCTCCTGAACCCACCGAGTCCATATTCTGCTAACAGTCATTGGATCTCGACCAATGCGAGCAGCAATGTCTCGATACGATAAACCTCAATCGCGATAGGCTACAATCCGGCATTTATCAAAGTCGGAAACGTGATGGTACGCATGTCTCCTCCTTACACGAGGCATTACAACAACGTTTCACCAGGCAACGCCGGTCAACTACTGTTTGTGTATGAGAAATTGGTTGGAAACTTTTCTCATGTCAGCACGTTGTAGGTGCCGCCACCGGCGCCAACCTTGAGTGAATTCTCTGAAAAGCTAATCATTTGCATATCATAGCATCTTTTTCCTGTTGGCTAAATTTCTCGTCTGTAGCACGTCATCTTCGAGATGTAGCAATTTTAGTGGCTAGTAGTGTATATTAATTTCGAGTATAAGAAGCACTTGAATTTTGGAGGTACTTTTTCGAATTAAAAGGTGGTTCTTATAGTTCGCAAAATACGGTACACTGCAGGATGTGCAGTGGACGAAACTTTAAAGGCCTGAGATCCTGGAGCAATTCAAAGACTGCAGATGTCTGTGGGACTCGCCGTGCGAGCAGTATAGCAATATAGGTAGAAGAAATGAAGCACTTGTTTCGTTTTTTCAACGAATTCTAATGGTTTTGTGTGGCACAGAGAGAGAATGAAAATCCGTCGGTCTTCTCTGTTTTTGTTTCAGTTTTATTTGCGGTACTTTTCGGAAATGAAATCTAAAAATAGAAGTATCGACATTTAATAGACGTTAATTCGTTAAATACACTTGCTTCATTGGTGTAAGTGCTCAAAAAAAGTCCAGTCTATCTCCAAGCTCTCTCCTATGAAGAGAAGAGTGTAGGATACTTCTTAAAGTTTTAACAGTTGTTAAATGCTTCATTTGTTATGTACCTATTGTATTTACTACGAGTAGAAGATGTGCACCAGCACCGTGTGCAGTCTTTCTTCTTTGAATTTGAAAGAACTTCCTTAAACTTAAAGGTCATCTTCTATGCTACGTACAGAAATAAATTAATAATGTCCACACGAACGTCTTTCGTTTTATTTACTTTGCATCACCGTGATGTGTTTCCTCAGTCAACTAGAAGTCACGTTGCAAGTTTCATGAATCATTTCAGTTAATAATTGCGGAGATACAACAGCACTGAATTCGAGGTCGTCTTATCTTCCGCCACTGGCTCCAAGCCCTATGGGACTTAACATCTGAGGTCCTCAGTCCCCTAGACTTAGAACTACTTGAACTTAACTAACCTAAAGGCATCACACACATCCATGCCCGAGGCAGGATTCGAACCTACGACCGTAGCAGCAGCGCGTTTCCGGACTGTAGCGCCTAGAACCACTCAGTTACAGCGGCCGGCTCCGCCACTGGTTATAAATCGTGATGCAGGTAACAGGCCTCCTCACAGCTTAGTCTGTCTCATATCGGTATTCTTTTTCATTAAGGATTGTTTGATGACGTTCAGCAGTTCCGAAATGTATCTTTCATCCATTCTTAGATAGTTACCAAAATCATCGATTCCCAGCAGCTTAAGTGCAGAACGTGGGTAAATTACATTCCTTGCTTAACTATTTTTTGACTACAGCTTTCTCTCGGCTTTTTTGGCCTTGTTACCTCTAAAACCACGAAGTAATCCCCTGTCCTTCTTTGTGTAACGCCAAGCGGGACCTCGTAGAACATAAACAATAAACTCAAGATAAAGAAATTACACCAACAGGGTGGAGCTGTAATCGCTGAGTGCAGTCGGTCGGGACGTATGTAGGCTGCTATGAAATTGGTCGGTCGGTCGATAAGCTGGTGCGCATGTAGGGTCCGTAATACTTGCCTCCGCAATTTTCGTTATTGGTCGGTCGGTCGATAAGCTGGTGCGCATGTAGGGTCCGTAATACTTGCCCCCGCAATTTTCGTTATCAACCTCTGGCACAGAGGAAAATCCAAGGAATATAGCTGGAGAAACGTTAGCGACTTTCTGCAAAGTTATCGCATCCACGGAACTGGAACGGGGTCCCCACGGGAGATACACGGCTGTAATCGGAAGCATGCGCTGCTATTGTCAGCAACTAAACTCTTGGTGGGAGCGATAGCCCACGTCTCGCATTTCGCTTCCTTGTCCTGTTAGCAGAGCCACTGCAAACAAAAACAGACGAGGGAGGCGCTGACGGAGCGCAAGGCACCCCGGAACTACCTCAGAATCAACAGGGACCTAACCAGGCGAACGGTCTACCCGACGGGAGGCCCTAGCCACACGACATTTCATTTCATTTCACCGGCACGGTGGAGCTTTCTCTGCTTGGACGCGGGCGCCATGACTGATGACGAGGTGAGTTCATCATTACTTTCTGGTTTAGTTAGCCGTCGGCACAACTGCAGTAGCTACGATAACCGAATGAAAATATGAGTTACCCAGAGACAGTTGATGATGTTTCATTGGTTGCAATAAGGTTTTCACTGCCCGTCGTAGTGACACCGGGCATATGAATGCACGAGATCTAGTCACAGTCGACTGAAGGCGTACGTTTGAAATTTTTTCAGCGAGTATGTAAAACTCAATGGGGATGTTGGAAACTGTAATCTTTATCGTTATATTTTATTAAATCTGATACAAAAATTTACATGTTAAGTTACATCAGCAGTTACAAGTAAAATGACATTAGTTCGAAATTTGAGATTTTGTGTTAACAATAAAATAAGCATTACTTCGAGCCCTCAAAAACTTAAATTTTGTTTAATAGAAATGAACTGAAGAAAAGAAGATAAAGCTTTAACGCCCCGTCGACGATTAGGTCACTGGAAACGTAGCACA
Source organism: Schistocerca americana (assembly GCF_021461395.2). Taxonomy (NCBI): domain Eukaryota; kingdom Metazoa; phylum Arthropoda; class Insecta; order Orthoptera; family Acrididae; genus Schistocerca; species Schistocerca americana. The sequence continues at coordinate 427,982,914 of NC_060121.1, read as the reverse complement.
AGGTCGAAGAAATCAGCAGTGCTCTTTCAAAGTAAATATCCCGGAGTTTTCCCAAGCGATTTAGGGAAATCGTGGAAAACCTATAAATGGCCGGGGACCTGAACCTCTGTCCTCCCAGATAAGAGTCCCGTGTGTTAAGTACCTCACTGCCTAGCTCGAGTTACTTTGCTGAACATAGGCCGACGGGAAATCGATGTACGAAGGCGTAACGTGTACGGTATAAAATATTTGTGGTAATAATTCTGTGCCAACACTGCACGGTCAGAATACTGTAAGATATTATTCATTTTATTATGATTTATTGCACAGGGCTGAATTCCGCATGACTTTGACACTACGTACGATATTCATGTCACAATCTTTACTGAAGGGTATTCCGGAGTGTTGTGTAAACAGAGCGTAAATAATAGTTTTATGCACGTTCCACCAATGCTTTCTCAGTCCCATGTTTTCCGCGAAGGAGGAATGAGTTGACAATGTGCAGCTATTGCATTTACTTTGTTTATAATTGTCTTATTAGCGACATATAATTACCACAGTATGAGATTCGAATTAAATTTCTGTATATTAGGTAACATTATGTAATGTATTCTGGCTACTGATCTACCCGCTCCGATAAGGACTAAAGCCAGTAATTTCAGCAAACACTGGGTGTGACCAGGCTGTATTCAGAGCAGTTTCTCTGCACAGAAATTACATACGCACAATCACAGCAGTATGAAGTTACACAGTAAACACAAGATGGAATATATATTCAGTAGTAATTTAATTTCACTTTCTAGGCCTTAGTATGAAAAGTTAAATATATTTGTGTTTGCATGGTAGAGTAAGTCAAAATACCGCTTCCAGTATCTTAGTGTCGAACTGAGGATTTCTTTAGAGTACACCGGGTGGAAATGAATGTCTCTCAAAGTGTCAAGTACTATTATCCTTCCATACCCTTTCCCATACTTTGGTTTCACATCTGTAAGCATAAACCTATGAAGAGAATGACCAATAAGAGCTCATAGAAAGAGAATTGGTGTTTGTCACCAGGGTAAAACTCGGCATATATTAAAGTCATTTACAAACCAGGTCAAGGAGTAGATAGTCACCATTGATTGAATAGCTTGAATAAACAAATCAATTAGCTATTTCTTCTGCAGTATTGTGTCCGCCTCCGTAGTGCAGTGGTAGCGTTACCGCCTACCACGCCAGGGGACCCGGGTACGATTCCCGGCAGGGGACTGGGCATTGTGTGATTTATCATAAAAAATGGCTCTGAGCGCTAAGGGACTTAACATCTGAGGTCATCAGTCCCCTAGAACTACTTAAACCTAACTAACCTAAGGACATCACACACATCCATGCCCGAGGCAGGATTCGAACCTGCGACCGTAGCGGTCGCGCTGCTCCAGACTGAAGCGTCTAGAACCGCTCGGCCACAGCGGCCACCGATTTTCATCGTCGTTGACACGCAAGTCGCCGAAGTGACGTCAACTAAAAAGAGTTGCATTACTGTGGCCGAACCCCGAAGGGGAGATCCCGGCCAATAAATGCCATACGATTATTTTATTTTCCATGTACAGTATTGTGTAAGCAGTGACGTGTTTCGGTTTTCACTTCCATCTTGTGTTGGTTTAAAACATTTATATCTTCAATACAACATTTTTATCGACGAAAATACAAATATTACAAACAAGGAAAACACGAGCAGTGGTCGTATAAATTTGAAACCTTTGTTACTGCATATCGAATTCAATCACGGAGTGATCATCTTCAGTGGTAAAATAAAATAACACAGTCAATCCTAAGCGATCAGTGCGCACACACACATACGTGTACGTTTGGAATGGAGAATAGCAAACGTTTGTGAATAGATTGTTTAGGTTTGACTTTGTGTGTTTTTGTTGTACTTTAGCACTGGAGTTGATTACTGTCATTAAAATCGATAAGCAGTAATAATAAAATGATTTCAAATGTACGCGACCATTGCTGGAGTTTCCCTTACTTCCAGTACTTGTTGTGTGGTCGTGGTGCATAAATTTTCTAATGGAATCCAATATCAAGAAAATACAAATGTTATTACGCCAATTAAAAATACTTAATGAAAACCTCGAAACTCATCTTGGCATCAAAAAACTTCTTAAAAAGTTGGTGATTTGCAATATTTCCTCACGTAAGTCAGTTCACAGGCACAGAGCTCAACAACCACCACTGTGAATACATTAATGTAAAGTGTCGTCATCCAACGCACGCATTCTTAGACAACACTTTATACCATCGCTCCTCAGCTCCTTAGGACACTGCAGAAAGTCTGGAATTTAATTCAGACCACTAGTGTTCAATCGGATAATCGAAAATGGCTCCCATTCAAGAGGCATATTTAGGTGATGAATATTTTACTGCGGCTCTTAGCAGCAGCTGCACGCCGCTCGAGAACTCTGCCTCATCATGGTGTACCGGTTAACAAATGAAAGTAGGCTTCAGATAATACGGCGATGTGGAACGGAGACTATTTTTATGAGTAAATGTAACGGTAAACATGGAAGATTTCTAAATCTACGATCTGTTTTGATGAATGAGTAGTTGAAAGTGTGTATACGCACTTCATTCTGTACACTAATCGCACAGTAGGTGTATGTTAGTGTATGATATAACAGTACATATCCTTTACCATTTAATTTCAAGGGCATGAGTAAGTAAAATAAGATTAAAAATACAGTTCTGCGATTGTCATAATTATAATCTGGAATTTTTGGCCAATACAAGATATGAATAAACCAGATTATATCAGCTCATCGGTGAAGAGATGTTCTCGCATTTTATGACAGCCCTTCCGTGATCCGCAACACCTTCGTTTGAGTCCCCTGACCCCGTCCCCCTGAAGCTTGTAGGAATTTCTACAACGCTCTCAAGTCGGTGAATAAATTAGGACGACGTGTATACATAGGGTATCCTTAAATTTAATATTTTTCATCAGTTTAGAAATCGAGAACAGTGAAAAACACCTAACAGTAGGTCGGAGGAAACTTCTCGAAGGTAACTCATTCGAAGGGAAGCTAATTTAACAGAATTTGATAAGATTTGTATGAAGTTGTTGAAATTCCGCATGCTTCTGCGCTCAGAATCTGTTAGTTTTCTGGGAATGATGTAGCGTCATACTGCAAAAATAACTCGCTCGATAAAACAAACGTTTCGGCTACGGTTAAGTAGCCATTTCTGTGTCGCTGTAACCGGGTCCGAAACTTACATTTTATAGAGTGACAGCTATTTTACAGTATGCTGCACCATATTTCCCAGAGAAAATTGTCTTGGCCTGCCCAGGCCACTGTAATCGTGGCCGAAACCTCGGTTTTATCCAGTGATGGCAATTTTGGAATATTAGGTGACACCATAACCAAGAAAACTATTTGCGTTATTTGTATGGAGCTTTGCACTATTAGTGACGTTATGTGATCATTCCTTTTTATGTCACTTCTGATAATTGTCAATATTTATCGATTCAAAACGCTTCTAGCGGTCTATCATTGATTCTGTAGTCAAATATTATCCGTCCCCCCCCCCCCCCCCCCCACTTAAGCACGCTGCATTTGGTTTAGTTGCAGTGGCTGTAGATATTTACCCATTATATATTGCCTTAACTGAATTTAGTAACTACTTTGAGAGGATAAAATCTTTACCTGCAAGTTTCAACTCACAATCTCCTGTGATTGGGTGCTTCGTATGTACATACTTATTCAGTAAACAAGAGGCAGGCCTATTTCGGAGAATTTAGATATATAGTGTGAAGAAGCCGGAGTTTGCTTTTGAGACAGCAAGCTCCTGCGTTCCAGAAATCTGTATGTAGCAACAGAATTTACTAAGAAACCATTTGAGCCGTTGTGCAGACAAAAAATGAGATTTGTTAGAGTTTTCTCTCTTCTGTGACATTCTGTACTGGCACATCTATGCAGATTTACGGACGCACAAGAACTGAAGCAATGGTGTACTCCATAGGCCCTTCAGCGCTCCTTGTGTGGCGTCAGATTTCTTTCGTATGGAAATTTAACGTATGCATATTATTAAACAGGTTAACGAGAAGTTTTGTTAGTCTGACCTTCATTCGTGGTTGTTGTGACTTTCTTCCGAAGAGTACCCTTACGTCTATCTCATGTGCTGAGACTAAGGTAATAATATGTCTGAAAGGCCCGTCACTTAATCGAAATAAGTGAGTTTTCCTAGTTAGTTTCCCAGAACATTGGCCTTTAAAACTTTTACATTTTTCATGCGTTCGAACCTGTCTTAGAATCATTTTGCATTCCACTCTGATTCTAGTACCTAAAAAAAAAGGTTTTTAAAGGAATCGACAACTTGCTGACGTGGTTAAAACCGATGTTCACATAATTTGTTTGGCGTAAGGGCGCAAACAGAATGAGAGGCTGAATCGATGGTTTTACCCTCAAATAGATGGTTTGGCGTACTGTGGCAGCTGGTGTTGTTACAGTGAATAATTATGCGGTTTTGCTTGTATTTGCTGACTTCATTGATGAACTGTGGAAAAAGAAATTATTCTAGACAATTCATCGGTAACGATTCTTATATATCGTGCGAAGCAATAGTCATAATACGCTTGGTGTAAACAAAGACCCATCCGCTTCATGAATGAATGTAACACTTTAGTTGGTTTCGGTGTATCTTTGAACACCCAAACAGTTGACTCCCTTTACATTCCAGCTCGTACGAATATATCAAAGTTTCGTCTCCTGTCACGAAGTTGGATACGAAGTTTACATGAATAAAATTCTTTTGAACATTTCCTTACACTAATTCAAACGAGCCTCCTTTTGGCTTCTGTCAAATTCTGCAGAATCTGTTGAGAATACATATTTTTAAGACCTAAATCTTCGAACAAAATTGAGTACATTCGAGTCTTCAATAAAGAGGGAGGGAAGGTGGGAATGAGTGAGTGAGTGAGTGAGTGAGTGACGGTAGGGGTGGGGAATTGTGGGAGGTTTTCTCCTCAAATATAACTTGTGTAAGCTTTCTGTAAGGAAATTGCGTATGTGTGAGAGAACGAAATACAAAGATTTCATAAACTTTCTTCTCATGTAATGTGTACTTCCGCTATCGCGTTAAACTGGCGAGCACAAAAAAATGGCTCTGAGCACTATGGGACTTAACATCTGAGGTCATCAGTCCCCTAGAACTACTTAAAGCTAACTAACCTAAGGACATCACACACACCCATGCCCGAGGCAGGATTCGAACCTGCGACCGTAGCAGTCTCGCAGTTCCGGACTGAGCGCCTAGAACCGCTCGGTCACCACGTCCGGCTGTGCTGATGAGCACAACTGACTGTTGATTGGCCTTGTGCTGCGCATGTGAACAGTGTCGTGAAATAAAACTTTAAGTTTCATGAAATGCAAAATTGGAAATAATAAAAAAAAAAGAATCTAGTTAGACGCCAAAAGAAACTGTCCTCAGAGAAAACTGCGTAACTAAAACTCAGTGCATTACGAACGTTACTTGATATTAAGTGCAATGGTAGACTTGGGATACCCACAAAAATAAATTACTGCTCTACTCCGAAGAAAATAACTGTTTGAAATTAACAACACTGTTCGCTGAGAATTAATCTGCTTGCAAGCACGACACCTGACAATCCCGCTGTCTGCTCAAAAATGCAAGGTGATGTCTGCCCTGAAATAAGTGTATTACCTCTTGCTCATGATGCTGTTTTTCGTGTCTGGAGTACAGATACGTTAGTGCTCCAGAAGCTGTGTAATACGAGTTTACTTAAGTCAATAGTTAATTTAAACAATCATATTGTGCAACAAAATTATAAACATTTCAAAATACCTACCTGAGCCAGGTCTTCTCATTCATGGTTTGAATCTCTGCCTAGGGTCGTCATAAAAACTTGTCAATTCAACGGTGCATCCTCTGTGCAATTGTCTCATAAATTTGGGCTATTGCATAGTAATCAAATTCATTTTAATCTGCAGGATTAACACTAATAAAGCTGAGAAACAGTTAGGGACGATTCCTAACTGGATATGGAGGAAAAAGGTCTTACGAATAAGTGCCCGGAAATGCGTCGTTGCCACGCTAGATGGCGCTGACGAATGAAATGACGAATGAAATTCCTCTGACCAGTGGCGTGTGTCCCTTGCGTGTAGCAGGCCGAGAGATTGACGCAGCGTACTGTAAGCAGCAAACTAATTCGGTACTCATGTCGGGAACAAGCCGAGATGGTGTTTGTGTACGGCCAAGCAGGTGGAATTGGTCGAGGGGCAGCACGGCTATATCAAAACAAAGTACCCTCACAGACACCATCCACATCATACAACTTTTCAAGTCCTTCTTGGGAGTTTGTGTTATCATGGGTTCTTTCAGATAGACGAAAGTGCGGGGAGGCAGCCGACTGTGCGTGCACCAGATCTGGACGTCCGTGTTCCACAGGTTATTGAGGGAAACGCTACTGCAAGCACTACGCAAGTACCCTTCAAACATGGTATAAGCCGAAGTACGATTATGTGCATCCTGCATGACAACCGCGAGCGTTATATCCCATGGAGGCCACTTTGAACATCGGTTGTGACTTGGATGTGATGCAGATGTGTAGTGTGTTTGGGAACGATTTGTTGTCGTTGCACGTACATCGTCATTTTCCGGATGACACTTGTTTCGGGACCATTTTTCTTCCATTTCCAGCCAGGAGTCAGTCCCTGAAGTTTGTCGGTTTTATTAAAGGAGGAGGAGGAGATTAGTGTTTAACGTCCCGTCGACAACGAGGTCATTAGAGACGGAGCGCAAGCTCGGGTGAGGGAAGGATGGGGAAGGAAATCGGCCGTGCCCTTTCAGAGGAACCATCCCGGCATTTGCCTGAAGCGATTTAGGGAAATCACGAAAACCTAAATCAGGATGGCCGGAGACGGGATTGAACCGTCGTCCTCCCGAATGCGAGTCCAGTGTGCTAACCACTGCGCCACCTCGCTCGGTTTTTATTAAAGTTCACCCTGCATATGTATATCGACATAATCTGACTTGAAGACAAGAATATGTGTAATCAGTTACAAAAAGAAAAGGTACATACTTCAACAGGATAATGCTCTCATATGTCATACGCAGCAAAATAAAAAAAATTATCATAAAACACCATAAAGATCAAATATGTCAGAAATGTATGGCATACCAGTTGTACCTAAAGGCCCAAGAAACTTCACATAAAAGAGAAATAATTATTGTGTTGCCATTTATCATACTGGTGTTCATTACGATTTCCGAAATCTGTTGTCTTAACCATATAACTGTTCATCACCTTCCTTCTACTACATTCAAGCTGATGAAATATATCCATGCAAAGAAAAATCAACAACAACAAAAAACAGGGTCCCGATCACATGCCCTAATCATTAACTGCTGAACCCTCATAATACGTCACAATTCCTAACCATTGCATCTTCTCATATTATCCTCATAATTATCATCATCAGTAATCACTAATACCTCCAATATATTTATCTCGACTGTATCATCATAATAAATTCGTATCTCATAGTATCCTCATACCTCGTAAATAATCAGTAGTAAATACTCCCTGCCCTGTTTCATTAATCAATCTTTACACGAGAAATGTTTCACTGTCACAATTAACAAAAATCCCTATTGAGCCCACAAACCTTCATTACAGCACAACTGATTATAAAGAGAAAATCTCCAATAAAATACACATTACTTCGGACACAGATAATTTCCATCAAATGATGCAATCTTGCCTTAATAATTTGTAATTATTCCTTTAATTGGTAGAAATTCCTCCATATACTCGTAATTCATCAATACCACTAATATTTGCAAAACTGACTTACCATTTGGACAACGCAACTATAATCTCAATCTGTATATCTCTTTATAAATGGTACTAAATCTTTCATTTTTATAAATCATGACTGGTGCTTCTCTGTGTAAAAAAAGATGTTGTTCAAAGTTATATACTTGGTTCTCCAATCTGTGTTTCACATCCGAAAATTTTGGTACTGAGAAGAAAGTTTTACCGAAACTACAATTCGTATTTTTATGGAAGGTGGGCAGTTTAACGTTGTGCTCAGGTCAATCAATAAGATGTCCTAGATATTAAAGTGAATAAATTACTAGCGTTGTAGGAACGGTATATTCTGTGTAACGTGAGGCATTGTTTTATGCCGGAATTGCAAGCCCATGTTCTATTGTGAATTCCTGTCATTATTGTTACGTATGTGCTGCGGTCGAAATTAAATGAAATGCCACTTGTTTCTTTACATCGTTTCCTAACGAGGTGAAATATTGATGAGAAGAGGGTATTTTTTTATTTTAACATTTTTGCACAGCGTAAAATTTGTTACCGTTACGAAATACGTGTACCGGTAGTAGAAGTTTCCAGTTTGTCAGTATCGGAATGTACTCTGCATCCGATATGATACATTCTTAATCCTAGTTCACGATTCACTAATATTCCTTTCAACGACAGCAGAAGAAAATTCCTTGCACTTGTCAGCTAAAAAGGATATAGGAAAAGACAGGTGTACCAAGAAACTGCAAAATAGTTAACATCCAGCTCGGGTAGGCATCGTTCATTAATCGATATATCCAAAAAAGTATAATGGATCCCCTTTTTATGTTTAAACGTAGAAAAATACATGGAATTTAGTTTGTCACTTCTGTCGGAATTATTTGCTCAAATATACAATATAACAGCACACGGACTGTTCTGTCTTGGGTATAAGTGCATTTTTGTACGGAAAAGTAGTAGTATTTATGAAAATGTTTGTAATCGTAACTGTAGCCCTTTCCATCCACGAAACTTCGATATTCCGTTCTCGCGAAATATCACATATATGCCATGAATACAAATCATAGCACTTGCATTTTCTTTCATTTCGGGTAAATTACTCTTTAATGATCATCTGTATGCTGTTTCGAAGCTTTAAGTTACTTTGTGTGTGAAGAGCAAACTAGAAAAATGTTATCTGAGTTGCAGTTTCTTTTACTGGAAATGACAGCGTTTGATCCTGTTCTTCGCAGGTTGGGACAGCAAGATGTTCCATTTGTTGTTCTCCATGAATTGTAATGGTACAAGATATTATATTGTTTTCTTTAGGTAGTTGTTGTAATTGGTCATTGGGCGGATTTGTTACACTAAAGCTCATTTCGGATAATTTGGGCTAATATTTACTTCGTGTTTCTGTTGTCGGTGGATTCGTGTCTGATGAACATTACATTGATTCGAAACTTTGTATTCTACTATTTTCGAAGTAAAGTGTCGTCAGATTTTTTGTCTGTATTGTTATGCAAATGTGTCGCATTGGTAGTAAATTAGTCAGTTTTGTTCGGAATAGTACCCATCTTTTCTCTCTCTGACATAATCATTTCTTTTTGATTCTTGGTATTTTCTTTCCGAGCGGTACTCTTCTATCTTAGTGACCTATTCACCATTTCTTCCGTCTTTTTCAATAATCTGTTATACTTATCCATACGCTTCTTTAACTGGAGCACCAATTTTACAATAATTGCAGTCCCAGAGTTGACAGAGGTGCCGACAGAAGGCAACACCGATACAGTTTGTGTGTAAGAAGCTACAGTTGTAACAAAATCAAATATTGCAAAATTCCTATTGCACACAAAATAAATTGTTTTCATGCCATTCACAAAAAAGATAAGATTAAATGTTACTTTAAATGCAAGAGAAATTAACTCGAAACCTTTATACCAAATAAACTGCAAGCAAAATCTGTACTCGTGTTGTTACTGAACACAATAGGTTTTCACGAATCACAAAAGATCACACGCCAAAACGGCAATGAAATTACAATAAACGAAATAGAAAACACATAATATGTCAGTACATGTACGCTTAGCGCTGGTTTGCTTCCGAGAACCTATGTTGCAGTCTAAGTGCCTAATCACAGAAAAACCAGAGAACATTCGTAGGTGAAAAGTGTAGACATGTGTAAACTTTCCGTAAAAATTTGTCTATGTGTGAGGAAGCTGAATACATATTTCTCAAACTTTCTCCTCATGTAACGTGTGTATAGTAAGTCAAAATACCGCTTCCAGTACCTTAAAGTGTAGAACTGAGGATTTCTTTAGAGTACACCTGGTGGAAATGAACGTCTCTCAAGGTGTCGTAAGTACTATTATCCTTCCATACCCTTTCTCATACTTTGATTTCAGATATGTAAGCATAAACCTATGAAGAGAATGAGTAATAAGAGCTCATAGAAAGAGAATTGGTGTTTCTGTCACTAGGATAAAACTCTGCATATAGTAAAGTCATTTACAAACCAGGTCAAGGAATAGTCATCATTGGTTGAATAGCTTGAATAAACAAATACCTTTATTTATCCATTCCGAGACGACTGGAAGCTGTTTGGATTGCCAACGGGTTTCCTACACCGTATAAGGCATGGTAATGTGTTGTGTATTTTGATGTTTCCGGATTGTTCGTGGAACGCCTCTACAGCTACTGCCTATCTTACAACAGTGTACATTTCGAAGCACAACCTCATTTTCAGGGATTCAGCTCGTAAAACTGTCCAGGGGTGGCGTCCGCTTTCGGTGATAGTTCTAAAGTACGACTGCATAAGAATCTCCGATTCATCCATGCTATCGCGCAGCTAAATTTGAACGTTCTCTTGCCGTCATAGCATCGTTTGACAGAATCTCTTTCTCGCTCGCCTTTATTTTCTGGTATAGTTCAGCATTTAGTGTGAGCGATTTTGACCAGTTGACTCAGCCTCTCCGATGAACTGAGCAGTTACTGCTAATCCTATGACCTGAACAAGTTCAGTTCAATGATATCACATCGCTTGATTAAGCGCGTTTCTTGTAGGTGTATCTGATGATTTTATTACGCCTCAAAGAGACTAATAGCAACCGGGCTTGGGGCTTAACGTCCCATTCGTACGCTAGCGTTAACACCACAAAATAAACGGCTGCGTTTGATGTGGTGTCGTGATCTGCAAGCGTGGACAGCTGATGAATCGTTTCGCAGCTATGAATCGCGGTCCTGCACTTTCGCGCTTGACCATCGTCGGCAACGATGGAAGCGACATGGTGAGACGCCCCATTCTTTCAGTTTTTTGGAGAGACGCACTTGAATTATTCGTGGCGTCATCGCTGCATCGGGTATGACTTCAGCTGACGGCTGGTAGCGACAGAGGAAACTCCAACGGCATACTGGAAATTTGCGGACGGGCTACGTTTTCATGTATTACCTCTCGAGCGATAGTATCGTGTTGCCATTTTTACTCAGGATCATGCTAGTCCACAGGCGGTACGAGTCTCTATGAACTGCCCCTCGTGAATTTTAGGTACACCTGTGGTCAGTAAGATCCTCAAATGTCTCCCCGAAGAAACAGTTGTAGGAAAAGCAGTGCCAGTATTTTTTATGCGGTATTGTGTCCGCCTCCGTAGCGCAGCGGTAGCGTTACCACCTACCACGCAAGGGGGCCCGGGTTCGACTCCCGGCGGGGGACTGGGTGTTGCGTGATTAAAAAAAAAAAAAATGGCTCTGAGCGCTGTGGGACTTTACGTCTGAGGTCATCAGTCCCCTAGAACTTAGAACTACTTAAACCTAACTAACCTAAGGACATGACACACCTCCATGCCCGAGGCAGGATTCGAACCTGCGACAGTAGCAGTCGCGTGGTTCCGGACTGAAGCGCCTAGAACCGCTCGGCCACCGCGGCCGGCATCAGAATAATCTCCACTGTTTATCGTTCCTTTTTTCTTTCTTCGTTCACCATCTCCTATCCTTTCTCCGCTTCAGCTATTGAAGTTAGTCTTTTTCTTCTTCCTCCCTGTGCGCTCCTGAAGGCCGACCGACGCGTCTGACGCGTGACAGGTGACTGGGTAACTCATAATTCCCAGCCCCGGGGCGGCAGGCACAGGCCAGGCCCAGGAAGGGTGATTGCATGAGCTACTACCTTCCCAAACTGCCGATTGATCCCTCTGTCTGGTGTTAGGCGTGAACTGAGGAGTGAACAATCACGTAAGGCGGGCGCGCCCCTTTCATGCTGGCAATCTGGGGATTTTCTCGCAATGAACCAATCGTCTTCACAGTCAGCGGCTACGAAACATAAACGGAATAAGGCTAAGGATTCAAACACCCTCCCAGCTGCCCCACAATTCCTCGTGGTTTACCTTACTGAGGACAATCAGTCCACCACTACAGTAAAACGTTTGTTATTCAGAAAGGTGTTGATGCATTGCTGGCTTTGTGAAATCCTGCTCTCGTTCATGCAATAGCACTTCGCTTTTGGAGACTACTTCTGATTTTCAAACACAGTAACTGCTTGCAGCTTCGGTCCTCCATAGCTGTCACATTCGCGTCGAGATCCGTCGAAGGCTGAATTCTTCCTGTGGTGTTACTTATATTGGGCTGCTCAGTGGTCTGACCGAGGCAGAAATCCGAACGTACCTCTCTGATCAGGGTCTTATAGCAGCCCATTGGAGGATGAAAAACGTAGATGCATCCTGAATGCTCACACTCACTCTTTCTCACTTTTGATATAGTGGTTCTTCCGTCAAAGATCAAAGCAGATTATGAAGTTATCACGGTCAGACTGTATATTTCAAACTAGATGCGCTGCTACCACTGTCATCACCACAACCACACTCGAGAGTCCTGTCGATACAAAGTCAAATGTGTAACCTGTGGTAGGGATGCTCATGCGGGCGATTGTTCGCCTCCTTCACCCCACTGCATCAACTGCAGTGGCGACCACGGCGCCGCTTCCTCCCGCGATTTCCCTGTGTATCTTGATGAGCGGGCTGTCTAGGAGATGATCCAGTTGAAGCAAAAAGTGCCTTACCCAATCGCTCGCAAGTTGTAGGCTAGTCGGAAACCCTGCGATCTACCACCCCCTGCGGGTCCGGGGTAAGAATAGGCCCGAGGTATTCCTGCCTGTCGTAAGAGGCGACTAAAAGGAGTTTCAACCGTTTCGGCCTTCCATGTGATGGTCCCCCTTGGGGTTTGACCTCTATTTCTCAAAATTCTACAGAAGTACGAGCCTTTTGGGAAGGACGCCTTACGTGGTGTACCACTGGTCCTCAGTGCACTAAGACCTTGGCACTCAGCATTGTACCGACGTTGTAACCATACCCACTATTCCTCAAATTGGGCCTAAACGCCTGATGGGTTGTACAAGTTACGCCCATAGTGCGTCCCCATCTGCACCTACGATCATGATGGACTTTCCATGGCTCCAGAAATCCAGCACGGTAGCCAGCCCGTTGTGGTGGGGTCGTCATGTACCCTCTAGGTTGTAGCCCCCTGACAGCACAGGGATCGTACTGCCGATTTCCTGAGCTGCACCCTCCCCACTTCGGCCAAAGAGTAGATGCCCATCTCCTTGGGGCATCGGGACTCCCGGCAATGGTCATCCTGCCAGGTGGCCCTTGCTGAGGCTGGGTGGTGCCCGTGGGGAGAGCCCCTGGTTGGAGTGGGTGGTAGCAGACGTTTTGCAGATGAAACGTCAACACGTATCAGGTCGCTCTGTGGCCGAGTCTTTCAAAAGGAAAGGTACTGTCTCTAGTTCTGGTTCTCCTGCCCTTTCCCCCTTGGCCACTCCCTGGGAGGAGGGACAGGCCCCCGGCTTGGGGCGAAGTACTTCCCCCGCTATTTGGTCTGTTCTCGAACCGATGGGGGGATGTTCGCCACCTCCAAGCCCATGTTCTTTGTTCAGCACATTGAGGACATCTTCGGGGAAATCGAGGCTATCAGTAAGATGCGTTCGGGGCCCGTTCTTATAAAGACCACCTCCGCCACACAGTCGGCGGCGCTCCAGGCGTGCGACCGCCTAGGGGTCATCCCAGTGTCCATTGTTCCGCATCTGGCACTAAATAGGACGCAGGGGGTTATTTTTCATCAGGACCTTCTGCTGCAATCTGATGAGGAGCTCGGGGCCAACCTGGAGCGCCGAGGTGTGCATTTCGTCCGGCGAGTCCAGCGCAGCCCCAAAGACCATCGCATCGACACCGGGGCCTTTATCCTCGCCTTCGAGGGGGACGTTCTCCCGGAGAAGGTAAAGGTGATGTGCTACCGGTGCGACGTGCAACCTTACGTCCCGCCTCCTATGCGCTGTTTTCGGTGTTTGCGCTTTGGGCACATGTCGTCACGGTGTGAGGCTGAGCCCCTTTGTGGCGATTGTGGACGTCCTCTTCGTGAGGAACATACATGCACCCCACCACCTCGGTGCGTTAATTGTCCTGGCATCCACTCGCCTAGATCCTCAGACTGCCCCGTATATCAGAAGGAGAAGAAGATACAAGAACTCAAAACTTTGGATCGTCTCTCTTATTCTGAGGCCAGGAAGAAGTATGACCGCCTCCATCCCGTGCCTTTGACCACTTCGTTTGCCTCAGTTGTGTCCACTCCTTCCACGGTATCCTCACCCCTATCCTGTCCCCCCTCCACCTCCTCCCCCCATCCGGGGTCTCTGCCTCCGCCTCCCAAATCCCTCCCTTCCAAATCCTCCTCCCCCATGGCCCCCGCCCCCTCTGCCCCAGAGGCCACCCTTCCTCCTCCTCCTCCCTCCATGCCGCCTGAGAAGCGATCCTCTTCTCAGGCGTCCATCGGGGAAACGTTCCGGACCCCAGCTTCCGAGGTCCGGCGTACCAAAACGGACCCCACGCGTGAGGACCTTCTTCGGGTCCAGCCCACCATCCCTGTGCCTCCTCGGACTTCCAAGAAGGCCTCCAAGAAGTACTCTCTATCCCCCTCCTCACCCCGGCTCGTTTTGTCTGACGCTCCATCCGTGAGTCGCTGCTCCCGGCCGTGCTCAGTTTCGCCGGGACACTCTGCTGCCAGGCGCTCAGCTGGCCTCTCGTCGGCAAATGATGCTGCCCCTCCTACACCACCAGGGACAGCGGCCGCAGCTGGCGACGACTCGATGGAACAGGATCCGCCTCCCGCCGGTTGTAGCGTTGTTTCCTCGAAACCTGGCCCTCCACGTCCGTCGAGGTGACCAGCTCTTCCCCGTCTCGTTCCCCCTCTTTTTTGACTAGCGATGGCCTTGTTACATTGGAACATAAGAGGTATTCGATCTAATCGGGAGGAATTACAACTGCTCCTCCGCCTGCACTGTCCGCTCGTCCTTGGTCTCCAGGAAACCAAGTTGCGCCCGACTGACCGTATTGCCTTTACCCACTATACCTTGGAGCGGTATGACCTCACCCCTGTGGACGGTATCCCAGCTCATGATGGGGTCATGTTGCTCGTTCGGGACGATGTCTGTTACCATCCCATCCCATTGACCACCCCACTCCAAGCAATAGCTTTCCGTATTACTCTTTCTGCTTTTAATTTTTCAGTTTGTACCATCTACATTCCGTCGTCATCCGCTGTTAGTCGGGCTGGCATGATGCACCTGATTGTTCAGCTTCCCCCGCCGTTTTTATTGTTTGGCGACTTCAATGCCCATCATCCCCTTTGGGGCTCTCCTGCATCCTGTCAAAGAGGCTCACTCTTGGAGGATGTCTTCAACCATCTCAATCTTGTCTGCCTCAATACTGGCGCCCCGACTTTCCTCTCGGACTCTACTCATACCTACTTCCACTTGGACCTCTCGATCTGTTCTACCACTCTTGCCCGTCGGTTCGAGTGGTATGTCCTTTCTGACACCTATTCGAGCGACCACTTCCCCTGTGTCGTTCGTCTCCTGCATCACACCCCATCCCCACGTCATTCGAGCTGGAACATACCAAAAGCTGACTGGGGACTTTACTCCTCCCTGGCGACCTTTCTGGACCACGATTTTCTCAGTTGTGACAGTCAGGTCGAATACCTCACGGCTGTTATCATCAATGCTGCCGAACGTTCCATTCCTCGTACTACCTCTTCTTCACGTCGCGTTTCCATCCCCTGGTGGAACGAGGCTTGTAGAGACGCTATCCGTTCTCGACGACGTGCTTTACGCATCTTTCGCCGCCATCCTACGTTGGCGAATTGTATTGGATACAAACGACTCTGAGCGCAATGCCGTAGAGTCATCAAAGACAGCAAAAAAGCTTGTTGGGCCTCTTTCACCAGCTCCTTTAACATTTTTACTCCCTCTTCTGTCGTATGGGGTGGCCTGCGCCGGTTGTCGGGCATTAAGGCCCACTCCTCGGTACCTGGCCTGACCTCAGGTAATGAGGTCCTCGTTGATCCTGTGGCTGTCTCCAACGCCTTTGGCCGCTTTTTCGCGGAGGTTTCAAGCTCCGCCCATTACCACCCTGCCTTCCTTCCCAGGAAAGAGGCAGAAGAGGCTCGGCGACCTTCCTTCCACTCGCTGAATCTGGAAACTTATAATGCCCCCTTTACTATGCGGGAACTCGAACGTGCGCTTGCACTGTCCTGGTCCTCTGCTCCGGGGCCGGATGCCATTCACGTTCAGATGCTGGCACACCTTTCTCCGGCGGGCAAAAGCTTCCTTCTTCGTACCTACAATTGCGTCTGGACCGAAGGTCAGGTCCCCATGCGTTGGCGTGACGCCGTCGTTGTTCCTGTACCCAAACCTGGAAGGATAGACACCTTCCTTCTAGTTACCGCCCCATTTCTCTTACAAGCTGTGTCTGTAAGGTGATGGAGCGCATGGTTCATGCTCGGTTAGTTTGGATTCTTGAATCGCGACGGCTACTTACCAATGTCCAATGCGGCTTTCGTCGCCGCCGCTCCGCTGCTGACCACCTTGTGACCTTGTCGACATTCATCATGAACAACTTTTTGTGAAAGCGCCAAACGGTAGCTGTGTTCTTCGATTTGGAGAAGGCTTATGATACCTGTTGGAGAGGAGGTATCCTCCGCACTATGCACAGGTGGGGCCTATGCAGTCGCCTGCCCCTTTTTATTGATTCCTTTTTAACGGATCGAAAGTTTAGGGTACGTGTGGGCTCCGTATTGTCCGACGTCTTCCTCCAGGAGAACGGAGTGCCTCGGGGCTCCGTCTTGAGCGTAGCCCTTTTTGCCATCGCGATCAATCCAATTATGGATTGCATTACACCTAATGTCTCATGCTCTCTCTT
The DNA here is from genome assembly GCF_021461395.2 of Schistocerca americana. Taxonomy (NCBI): domain Eukaryota; kingdom Metazoa; phylum Arthropoda; class Insecta; order Orthoptera; family Acrididae; genus Schistocerca; species Schistocerca americana. The sequence goes on along the minus strand of NC_060121.1, from coordinate 427,965,907 downwards.
TGTCGATGACTTCGCGATCTACTGCAGTGCCCAGAGAACATGCCTCCTGGAGCGCTGCCTTCAGCGTTGTCTAGACAGCCTATACTCATGGAGCGTGGCAAATGGCTTCCGGTTCTCTGAAGAGAAGACGGTTTGTATCAACTTTTGGCGATATAAAGCGTTCCTTCCGCTATCCTTACATCTCAGTCCTGTTGTTCTCCCATTCGTGGAAACCACTAAGTTTCTAGGGCTCACGTTGGACAGGAAACTGTGTTGGTCTCCGCATGTCTCTTATTTGGCGGCCCGTTGTACACGTTCCCTTAATGTCCTCAGAGTTCTTAGTGGTTCATCTTGGGGAGCGGATCGCACTGTCCTGCTTCGCTTGTATCAGTTCATAGTCCGATCGAAGCTGAATTATGGGAGCTTCGTCTATTCGTCTGCTCGGCCATCCCTCTTACGCCGTCTTAACTCCATCCACCATCGAGGGTTACGTCTTGCGACCGAGCCTTCTACACTAGTCCTGTCGAGAGTCTTTATGCTGAAGCTGCCGAATTACCTTTGACCTACCGGCGCGACGTACTGCTGTGTCGGTATGCCTGCCGGCTGTTGTCTATGCCCGACCACCCCTCTTACCAGTCCTTCTTCGCCGATTCTCTCGACCGTCAGTACGGGTTGAATGTGTCTGCCCTGCTGCCCCCTGGAGTCCGCTTCCATCGCCTGCTTCGACAATTGGATTTTGCTCTCCCTACCACCTTCAGAGAGGGTGAGAGCCCAACACCACCTCGGCTCCAGGCTCTGGTTCATATTTATCTCGACCTCAGCTCACTCCCGAAGGAGGGTACTCCGGCTGCAGTGTATTGCTCACGGTTTGTCGAACTTCGTGCTCGACTTGCCGGTCACGCCTTTATTTACATCGATGGCTCCAAAACTGACGATGGTGTCGGCTGTGCCTTTGTCGTCGGTGCCGCCACCATTAAATACCGGCTCTTCGACCAATGTTCCAGCTTTACGGCCGAGCTTTTTGCTCTCCATCAGGCCGTTCAGTATGCCCGCCGCCACCGCCATTCATCGTATGTACTCTGCTCTGACTCACTCAGTGCTCTTCAGAGCCTTGGAGCTCCCTATCCAGTCCATCCCTTGGTTCAACGGATACAGCAGTCCCTCCATTCTTTCGCTGATAATGGTTCTCCTGTCAGCTTTCTGTGGGTTCCCGGACATGTAGGAGTGCCTGGGAATGAGGCTGCGGATGCTGCAGCCAAGGCTGCAGTCCTCCTGCCTCGGCCAGCCTCCCATTGTGTCCCGTCATCTGACGTTCGTGGGGATGTTTGTAAGAGGCTTGTGTCGTTGTGGTGGGATGCTTGGTCATCCCTCGGAAACAAGCTCCGGGCAGTAAAACCGCTCCCAACTGCTTGGACAACCTCCTCCCAACCATCTCGGCGAGAGGAGGTCCTTCTGACCAGGTTGCGGATTGGGCATGGCCGGTTTAGCCACCGCTACCTGCTCTCCGGTGACCCAGCCCCGCAGTGCCCTTGTGGTCAGGCATTAACAGTGCGCCATGTTTTATTGTCGTGTCCCCACTTTAGTCAATCTCGTGTTGTCCTGTTCCTGCCATCTACTTTACTGGATATTTTAGCTGATGACGCTCGAGCAGCTGCTCGTGTTCTGCGTTTTATAACTTTGACTGGCTTGTCCAAAGACATCTAATCTTTTTACTTATTTTATCCGCATCTTTGTCAGGTCTTTCTGGTGTCCCCCCCTCCCCTTGAGTTTTACTAGATTCCATGTGCTCTAACAACAGTGACTGGGCGCTAATGACCTCAGTAGTTGAGCGCCCTTAAACCCCACCAAAAAAAAAAAAACCTGCGATCTACCATCTGGCATCTACAATACTGTTCTTAATACATTTCGCTACATGAAGTACATGGCCGTGCAGACATGCGATCTCAAATTTAGTACCGCGGTTGTGAAATAACCCAGAGTCACGGTAGCGTCCCTGTCTCCTCCTCCAGCTCTGTAGCACGCCACCAGATTTTTGCCTCACAGAACGAAGTCACCAGCTATACAACCGGCACGCCAGAAAGGACAGAAGGAATACACCCATGAAGACTTCCTGCATCCCTCTAGCCAACCAACATCTGAGTCTTCCTCTGCCTATCGGAAAGATACCAAGAAGTCATCTTGGACGGTGTTGACATGTGATACCATCGCCCAGCCAACCTCCGTGTCGCTGGCGTGCACCAATAACCATTTATTTGCGCTGGAACCCGCAGGCCGACGGGAGGAGAATGCCAACACTTCTGCAGACCTCATCGAGCAGGCTCCTCCTGCCTCTGCGCCCTGTAGCAGTGAGTCTTAGAAGGCTGGCACTTGGCAGCCGCCGAGGTGACACCCTTCATATTTTCCTTGTCATGACTCGCCTCCAATGGAGTTCTTCAATCCAATAAAGGGGATTGCTCTTAAAACAGCAGCATCCACTTGTTCTCCGCCTTCAGGAAACAAAATTGCGTCATCGCGACCACTCTGATCTCTCGCATTTCTTCCCAGTCCATTTTGACCTTCCCCCTGAGATCGGCATTCCATCTCATGGGGGAAGCCTGCTGCTCATACGGGGTGATGTTCATAGTCAACTCATCTCCCTGATTACCCATCTTCAAGCTGTTGCAGTTCGCTTTTTCCTTCCTCACTTGAACTTTTCCCTTTGTACCATTTGCATTCCTCCATCATATGATGTCACCAGGGCAGACTTCCTCCGGCTTAAAGGGCAGCTACCTCAGCCCTTTCTGCTGCTCGGTGACTTTAATGCTTACCATCTCCTTTGCAGTTCTCTCAGAAGGTGTTCGAGAGGTGCCTTCTTGGCTGACCTACTCAATCAACTACTTCTGCCTTAACACAGGAACACAGACATTCCCTTCAGACTCCACGCACACATATTCCCATTTGGACATACCCTTCTGCACTGCTCATCTTGCCCATCATCTCGAGCCATCCGTTCTCTCTCTCACATGTACTCAAGCAACCATTTCCCGTGTGCTGTCCATTTGATGACTCCTACCCCACCTTCATGCACACCCAAATGGCAGATTATGAAGGTTGAATGGAGGCTTTACACCTCCATAGCGACTTTCAACGAACAACATTTCCCCAGTTGTGATGACCAGGTAAAATATCTTACAAACGTTATCCTTACAGCCGCAGAACGTTCCATTCCTCGTATTTCCTTTTTACCACGCTGTGTTCTCATCTTTTGGTGGGCTGAGGCATGCTGCGATGCAATTCATGCATGGAGATGTGCTCTTCAGCTTTTTAACTATCATTCAATGATGGCAAACTGCATTCATTAGAAACAGTTGCGTGCACAATGTCGTCGTGTTCGTCACGATAGCAAAAGAGCTAGCTGGATTTTATTCACTAGTTCCTTTAACAGTTCCACTCCCTCTTCGAACCCCCGATGCCTTTCTGGGACCAAGATCAATTCCTCAATTTCTGGCCTGACAGCAGCAAACAATTTCATCGTGGACCCTATTGCTATCTTCAACACCTTGGGCCGCCATTTTGCGTAGCTTTCGAGCTCCTCCCACCATCACCCTGTCTTCCTCGATTGGAAACGAGTGGAGGAGTTTCAGACGATACCCTTCTCTTCTCAAAATCGTGAGTGCTACATTGCTGCCTTTACTATGAGGGGGCTAGATAAGCTCTCACTTCATCCCAATCCTCCACTCCAGGGCCAGACGATGCTTACATTCAGATGTTGCAGTACCTTTCTCTTGCAGGTAAGAACTTTCTGCTTCATACATACGACATCTGGGGAAACGGCACGTTTCCCAAACACTGGCGTGAAGCTGAAGCTTCTGTCATACCCATATCTAAGTCCGGTAAGGACAAACACCTTCCTTCTAGCTACCACCCCATTTCTCTCACCAGCTGTGTTTGCAAGGTGATGGAAGGTATGATTCATGCCCAACTGGTATGGTACCTAGAGTCTTGCAATTTACTGACCAGTGAGCAGTGCGGATTTCGAGCGCGCCATTCTGCAGTTGACCATCTCGTCAATTTGTACACCCATGCCATGAAGGGTTTTCTGCGGAAATCCCAGACTTTGGCCGTGTTTTTCGATTTGGAGGAAGCCTACAACACCTGCTGGAGGACTGGTATCCTCCATACTCTCTACATATGGGGCTTCCATGGCCGTCTGCCCCGTTTCCATTAGGATTTTTTAAAAGACAGTGTGTTCAAGGTACGTTTGGGTTCTGCCTTGTCGGACATCTTTATCCAGGAAAACTTGCTTCAGGGTTTCAGCCTGAGCGTTGTCTTCGCTATCGCCAGTAACCTTATAAGGCCTGCCCCCCCCCCCCCCCCCCCCTCCGAGGGCATTTTTGTAGACGATTTTGCCATCTATTGCCATTTTCCACGGACCTGTCTCACTGAGCGGCATCTTCAGCGATGTCTTGATCGTCTTTACTCATGGAGCATCGACAATGGCTTTCGTTTTTCCTCTGAAAAAACCGTTCGTATGAATATCTGATGGCGTATTTCGTTTCTTCCACCGCCGTTACGTCTTGGGCCTGTTGCTGTTCTGTTCTTTGAAACTATGAAATTCCTGGGGCTCACGCTCGATAGGAAACTTTCTTTGTCCTCCTACGTGTCTTACCTGGCGGCCCACTGTACATGGTCCCTCAATGCCCTACGTGTTCTCAGTGGTACTTCCAGGGGAGCAGATCGAGCGACCCTCTTCTGTTTGTACCGGTCTCTTGTCCGTTCGAAACAAAACTATGGGTGTTTAGTTTATGCATCTGCACTTCCGTCCCTCTTATGCCGTCTCAATAATATCTACCATCGTGGCATCCATTTGGCCACTGGCGCCTTTTACACTAGCCCATTGAGAGTCTGTATGCAGAAGCTGCCGAACTACCACTGTCCAACCGCCGTGACTTTCTTCTCAGCAGATAGGCATGCTGTTTGTCTGCCATGAGTAGCCACATACCCTATGCCACATTGCCCCCTTCTTCGAGGACTCTTGATCGCCAGTATGGGGCGCGTCCTTCTTCTCTGGTATCTCGCGGAGTTCGCTTTTGACTCTTGCTTCGGCTGCTTAACTTCACGCTCCCTGCAACTTTCCCGGTGGGTGTGAACTCTTCACCACCTTGGCTTCATGTAGCGGCCCGTGTTCACCTTGGCCTTCGTTCGATTCTTACGGACACTACTTCAGCCTCGCTCTATCGCCTTCAGTTTCACGACCTTCGCATGAAACTTCGCGATAGTACCTTTGTGTACACTGATGGCTCTCGCACTGAGCGTTGTGTCGGGCGTGTCTATGTCATTAGCCCGATGTTTTTCGGTATCTGCTTCCGGAACACTGCTCAGTATTTAGAGCAAGCTCTTCGCCCTCTATCAGGCCATGCAGTACATCCGCCGACGCAGGGTTTTCAGTTGCGTCAGCTGCTGATACTGTGTTCTTGAAAGCCTCTGTGTGCTCTATACCTCCCATCCATTAGTGAAACGGGTCCAGCAACGCTGTCACTTGCTCACTCTTAATGGAGTCACTGTGATGTTTATGTGAGTTCCTGGTCACGTCGGTCTGACAGGAAACAAGCCCGCTGACGCTGCTACCAAGACTGCAGTCCTCGTATCTCAGCCCGCTAGTTCTTATATTCGCTCCGATAATCTCTATGCTGCCGTCTGTCAGCAGTTGGTGTCACTTTGGCACCACAACTGGTCTTCCTTTTATGGGAACATGCTCCAAGTAATTAAATATCTTCCAGCGGCTTGGACGATCGGCTCTCTAAACGCGAGATCATTTTAACCCGGTTGCGTATTCGGCACTGTCTTTTTAGCTATTGCCATTTGTTAAGTGATGCTCCTCCTCTACTTTGTGCACACATCGCTCAATTTTTGACGACCCACCATTTCCTGATAGACTGCCCTTTTTTCTCACCGCTTACGTTCTCGTTTGTGTTTGCCGTCTGAGTTATCGGCCGTTTTAGCGAACAACGTGCGGGCTGTCGACCGCGTTTTACTCTTTACCCGTCGTAGCAGTATGGCGAAGACCGTTTAATTTTTAGTTCACGACTTCCGTTTCTCTATGGCGCATTTTATAGACCTTTCTCCACGTCCCTGTTTTTAGCTGTCCTCTCTTGCGCCGATTGGGATTGACGTGGAGTCTTTTCTGATTCCTCTTTGTGTTCGTGTTCTACAGTTTTGACATGGGCTCCTATGACCCTAGTTGTTTTTGCGCCCTAAAACAAAAGAAAAGGAAACGTGTGTGTGTGTGGGGGGGGGGGGGGGGGAGGGAGACATTTCGTTCGATCTTACACTGATACTTTTGGGTTTCTTACAGCTGTTATCTGGACTGGAGAGTCGCCTAATCTACAAACCGTTGTGTGCACCCCTAACGTACAGTCAGACACTTGAGTAGCAGTTTCTGATGTGTAGTGCACGCCTACCTATTTAAGGGAACAGTTCTCAACCCTATAGAGCCCCCCCTGCGGGTCCGGGGATTAGAATAGGCCCGCGGTATTCCTGCCTGTCGTAAGAGGCGACTAAAAGGAGTCCATCCCCCTCACGGGGGTAGTTAGCGCCTGCGTCCGGAGACGGACGGTTCCACGACCTATCATCGTGGTCTTTTTGGTTTTTCACTTCTCGTTTCTTCCTTCCTTTTGTTGGTTCCTTTCTTTGCTCTTCTCCACCTCACTGTCTTCCTTACTCTTTCCCTTGCCTTCTCCTTGCCTTCTCATTGCCTTTTTCTCCTTGCCTTCTCATTGCCTTTTTCTCCTTGCCTTCTCATTGCCTTTTTCTCCTTGCCTTCTCATTGCCTTTTTCTCCTTGCCTTCTCATTGCCTTCTTCTCCTTGCCTTCTTATTGCCTTCTTCCCCTTGCTTTCTCATTGCCTTCTTCTCCTTGCCTTCTCTGGTCTCCGCCTCGGCGTTTGAGACAGTCTGTCCTCTTTCTCCCTCTCTCTCTTCTTTTTCCTCTTCTTCCTTCCTCCCTGTGCGTGCCTGAAGGCCGACCCACGCGTCCGCACGCGTAGCCGGTGACGGGGTAACGCGTAAGTCCCCGCCCTGGGTAGACATGTAAGGCACGCGCGTACCCCCCGGTAAAGGCCAGGCCCGGGGAGGGGTGATTGCCTGAGCTGATACCTTCTGACCATGCCGATTGGTCCCTCCGTCTGTTTCTCGGGAGGTGTGACCTGAGGTGTAAACATTCACCTAAGGCGGGAGTGCCCTCTGAGAGGGTCCCCACAAGGAAGGAGCGCGCCATCGGAGACGCTGGCAATCATGGGGGATTCCTCCGCAATGGATTCTACTCCATCTCTTTCGACTTCGACCCAAAAACGGAAACGTGACCAGCCAACAGTGACAAAAGTACTACCGCCTGCCCCACAGTTCCTCGTAGTTTCTCGAACTGAGGACGGAAAGGATTTTTCCTCTGTCGACCCTTTCGTTATTCAGAAGGGCGTCGATGCCATCGCCGGATCTGTCAAATCCTGTACCAGGTTGCGTAACGGCACCTTATTACTGGAAACTGAGAATGCCTTTCAGGCACAAAAACTGCTTCGGGCCACCCTCCTGTACACTTTCCCTGTCCGGGTGGAGGCCCACCGAACTTTGAATTCGTCTCGTGGTGTGGTCTATACTGGCTCCCTCGACGGATTGACTGACGAGGAGCTTCAATCATTCCTCGCTGAGCAGGGCATGACGGCTGTCCATAGGGTCATGAAAAAGGTCAACAATGACCTTGTACCGACCCGGACAATTTTCTTGACCTTCGATAGTGTTAAGCTGCCATCGCGCATCAAGGCGGGCTACGAGGTTATTTCTGTTCGCCCATATATCCCGACACCTACGCGCTGCTACCAGTGTCAGCGTTTCAATCACACTCGACAGTCTTGTTCCAATGCGGCTAAATGTGTCACCTGTGGCAGGGATGCCCATGAGGGTGACTGTCCACCTCCGTCTCCTCGTTGTGTGAACTGTCAGGGTGACCATGCAGCATCCTCCCGCGACTGTCCTGTCTATAAGGAAGAACGCTGTATCCAGGAAATTCGGGTCAAAGAGAAAGTGTCCACCTCGGCTGCTCGCAAGCTATTGGCTAGTAGGAAGCCCACGCTGCTCCCAGCGGGGAAATACAGTACTGTCCTCGCCTCTCCTCGGACTACCCGGGAGGTAGCAACCCAGACATGCGATCTGACCTTCAGCACCACGGTCGTCCGTTCGGCCAGTGCTAAGATCGCGCGGTCGACGTCTCCTCTTCCTCCCATCACCCCACAGACACGAGCACCTTCTTCAGCTTCTGCTAAAACGAAGACACCGAAGTCAGATGCACGGGCCTTCACGAAGGAACCATCCCGTGCAGACTTCCTCCGTACCTCGACCTCACAGCCTTCGACCGGTACTTCCACTACACGTCCTTCCAAAAAGGTGCATAGGAAGCACAGTTCTCCTTCCCCGCCACGGCGCATTTCTTCTCTTGCGCCACCCAGCGGCTGCCGCCCCAGGCAGTCATCCGTTTCGCCTGGCCGCACCGCTGGTCGCCGTACATCTGGCCGTTCACTGGCGGAGGAAGCTCCCCCTCTCGGCCATCCTCCCGAGATGGCCGATGACCCTATAGACCCAATGGACGATGACTGTCCGCCTACTGATAGCGGCGGCAGTGCTCGCTCGAAGCCAGGCCCTAAGCGGCCTTCGAGGTGACCACTTCTCTCATCTTTCTTTTCTTACGATGGCACTTATTCACTGGAATATTCGCAGCATTCGCTCCAACCGAGAGGACTTGAAGTTGCTGCTCCGCTTGCACCGTCCGCTTGTCGTAGCCCTCCAGGAAACGAAGCTACGCCCATGCGATCAAATTGCCTTGGCACACTACACCTCTGTGCGTTTTGACCTACCCCCTGTGGTAGGTATCCCAGCTCATGGAGGGGTTATGTTGCTGGTCCGGGATGATATTTACTACGATCCCATCACGTTGCACACCGGCCTGCAGGCAGTTGCCATCCGCATTACTCTCCCCACTTTTACGTTTTCCTTTTGTACCGTTTACACTCCATCGTCATCTGCCGTTACCAGGGCAGACGTGGTGCAACTTATTGCTCAGCTACCTGCACCATTTTTGTTAACTGGAGACTTCAATGCCCACCATCCCCTTTGGGGCTCTCCAGCATCCTGCCCGAGGGGCTCCTTGTTAGCAGACCTTTTCAACCAGCTCGATCTTGTCTGCCTCAATATTGGCGCCCCTACTTTTCTTTCGGACACATCTCACACCTATTCCCATTTAGACCTCTCTATATGTACTCCCCAACTTGCACGCCGGTTTGAGTGGTATGCACTTTCTGATACATATTCGAGCGACCACTTCCCGTGTGTTATCCATCTCCTGCAGCATACCCCATCTCCGTGCTTCTCTAATTGGACCATCTCCAAGGCAGACTGGGGGCTCTTCTCTTCCAGGGCGACCTTTCAGGATCAAACCTTTACAAGCTGCGATCGTCAGGTCGCACACCTCACGGAAGTCATTCTCGCTGCTGCTGAATATTCCATCCCTCACCCTACTTCTTCTCCACGTCGCGTACCGGTCCCCTGGTGGACCGCAGCATGTAGAGACGCTTTACGTGCTCGTCGACGTGCTTTACGCACCTTTAAGCGCCACCCTACAGTGGCGAATTGTATTAATTATAAACGATTACGTGCTCAGTGTCGTCGTATTATTAAAGAAAGCAAGAAAGCCAGCTGGGTTGCTTTCACAAGCACCTTCAACAGTTCTACTCCTTCTTCTGTTGTCTGGGGTAGCCTGCGCCGGCTATCTGGCACTAAGGTCCACTCCCCAGTTTCTGGCTTGAAGGTCGCGAATGAAGTCCTTGTGGCCCCTGAGGCTGTCTCCAATGCCTTCGGCCGCTTTTTCGCCGAGGTTTCGAGCTCCGCTCATTACCACCCTGCCTTCCTCCCCCGCAAACAGGCAGAGGAGGCTAGGCCACCTGACTTCCGCTCCTCGAATTGTGAAAGTTATAATGCCCCATTCACCATGCGGGAACTCGAAACCGCACTTGGCCGATCACGGTCCTCCGCTCCAGGGCCTGATTCTATTCATATTCAGATGCTGAAGAACCTTTCTCCTGCGGGTAAAGGTTTTCTTCTTCGTACATACAATCGCATCTGGATTGAGGGACATGTTCCCGCATGCTGGCGCGAGTCTATTGTTGTCCCGATTCCTAAGCCGGGGAAGGACAAGCACTTGCCTTCCAGTTATCGACCTATCTCGCTTACCAGCTGTGTCTGTAAAGTGATGGAGCGAATGGTTAACTCTCGATTGGTTTGGTTGCTCGAGTCTCGACGCCTACTTACCAATGTACAATGTGGATTTCGAAGGCGCCGCTCTGCTGTTGACCATCTGGTTACCTTGTCGACCTTCATTATGAATAACTTCTTGCGGAAGCGCCCGACCGCGGCTGTGTTCTTTGATTTGGAGAAGGCTTACGACACCTGTTGGAGGGCGGGCATTCTCCGCACCATGCATACATGGGGCTTTCGCGGTCGCCTCCCTCTTTTTATTCATTCCTTTTTAATGGATCGACAGTTTCGGGTACGTGTGGGTTCTGTCCTGTCCGACACCTTTCGCCAGGAGAATGGGGTGCCACAGGGCTCAGTTTTGAGCGTCGCTCTCTTCGCCATCGCGATCAATCCAATAATGGATTGCCTCCCAGCTGATGTATCAGGCTCCCTTTTCGTGGACGATTTTACCATCTATTGCAGCGCGCAGTGTGCACGTGTCCTGGAGCGCTGTCTTCAGCGTTCTCTTGACCGTCTTTACTCCTGGGGTGTCGCCAATGGCTTCCATTTTTCTGCGGAGAAGACGGTCTGTATTAACTTCTGGCGCTACAAAGAGTTTCTCCCACCGTCCTTACGACTCGGTCCCGTCGCTCTCCCACTCGTGGAGACAATCAAATTTTTAGGCCTTACCTTTGACAGGAAACTTAGCTGGTCTCCACATGTGTCATATTTGGCCGCCCGTTGTACCCGTTCTTTAAATGTCCTCCGTGTTCTCAGTGGTATGTCGTGGGGAGCGGATCGAACCGTCCTACTTCGTCTATATCGGTCGATCGTCCGCTCCAAGCTGGATTATGGGAGCTTCGTATACTCCTCTGCACGGCCATCCATCTTACGCCGCCTCAACTCCATACAACATCGGGGTTTAGGACTTGCGATCGGAGCATTTTATACCAGTCCCGTAGAGAGTCTTCATGCTGACGCTGGCGAATTGCCACTCACCTACCGGCGCGATATACTGCTTTGTCGGTATGCCTGTCGGCTACTGTCAATGCCCGACCATCCGTCATATCGTTCCTTTTTTGACGACTCTCTTGACCTTCAATACGGGTTGTATGTCTCTGCCTTGCTACCCCCTGGAGTTCGCTTTCGTCGCCTCCTTCAACACCTTCATTTTTCACTCCCTGCAACCTTTCGAGTGGGCGAGAGCCGCACGCCACCTTGGCTCCAGGCTCAGGTCCGCGTTCACCTCGACCTCAGCTCGCTCCCAAAAGAGGTCACCCCCGGTTCGGTCTACCACTCCCGTTTTTTGGAACTTCGTTCGAAGTTCAACAACATGACTTTCATTTATACAGATGGCTCTAAGACCAATGAAGGGGTCGGGTGTTCCTTTATTGTCGGGGCACAAAGTTTCCAATACCGGCTCCATGGCCATTGTTCGGTCTTCACAGCTGAGCTCTTTGCCCTCTACCAGGCTGTTCTTTACATCTGCCGCCACCGACATTCTGCTTATGTCATCTGCTCAGATTCCCTGAGCGCCATCCAGAGCCTCAGTGATCCGTACCCGGTTCACCCTTTCGTACACCGGATCCAACGCTCTCTTCAGCAGCTGGTGGACGTCGGTACGCCGGTTAGCTTTATGTGGGTTCCTGGCCATGTCGGTATCCCTGGGAACGAAGCTGCAGATGCCGCCGCCAAGGCTGCGGTCCTCCAGCCTCGGACAGCTTCTTGTTGTGTCCCTTCGTCCGATTTTAGCAGGGTCATTTGTCGGCGCGTTGTGTCGCTGTGGCATGCCGATTGGGCTGCACTTACCGACAACAAGCTTCGGGCCTTAAAACCTCTTCCTGTGGCTTGGACGTCCTCCTCACGCCCTTCTCGGCGGGAGGAGGTCGTTTTAGCAAGGTTAAGAATTGGACACTGCCGGTTCAGCCATCGCCATCTGCTGACGGCTGCGCCGGCGCCGTTCTGCCCATGTGGGCACTTGCTGACGGTTAGACACATTTTAATGTCCTGTCCTGATCTTAACACACTGCGCCTCGATCTTAACCTGCCTAATACTTTCGATGCCATTTTAGCGGATGACCCACGAGCAGCTGCTCGTGTTCTTTGTTTTATCAATTTGACACACCTCGCTAAGGACATTTGATGATGTTTTTTAATCCTATGCCTGTCAGTCTGTCTTTTATTGTGTTTTCCCTTTTAGTTGTTGTCAACTTGTGCCTCGCAGTGCATTTTTAGAGTAGTCAGGGCGCTAATGACCATTGAAGTTGTGCGCCCGAAAACCACAAAAAAAAAAAAAAAAAAAAAAACCCTATAGAGCAAGTTCAGGAAGTCGTGGCCTAACTTGTCACAGAACTTTTGAAGTCTCTGGTTCAGTCCTTATGCTCGACTCAGAACCGAAGGGCCATGATCAGTTCTGGGGACAATGCTGCAAATTGCGTGCTTCGTTGAAACTCCACGTACAAAACTAGCCTTCCCAAACCTTATCCGACAATCGCTAGAATTTCCGAAAGATGACCTCGGAGTCCAGACGACAGCCATCATTTGTTCCAACATGCGCCACAATCTGCAATTGATTACACCCTGTTTCCCCTATGGCTGCCGGAGTAGCCTCTTCAGCATGCTGAATTAGGCCCACAGGCATACAAATCGAGTGCACCTGTGGTCTTTCCTGTTCCTTGCTGCCATTTCCCCAAGAGGTACCATAATTAGCCATAGGTTTCCACTGCTAAATATTAATAGACGCCCTATCCTTTCGCCTTTGCCATCTCGTGACACCAGACTAAACAGGTCTCTCCAAAACAGGTGAAGTGAGTTCCACTAGCTCTGTTCCAGTATCACTGAAAGACAGCACCTCAAACTTGTTGCTTAAAGGGAGCCCTCCACGGTCCCCCTCTACCCTGCACAGGACGCCCAGATCTGCCATTGACATGCCACTCGCAGTCAAGCGGACGGATAATGACAGAGCCTGTACTTTATGCGGAGGAGACAGGATCCACAGGAGAGGATAGTACTTGAAGTATCTTTGAAACAGGTATCACAAGTACACAACTCTCGGGAGCTCTTCCATCACACTGATTCGCAGCAGCTGCCGATCGTTTGACAGTAGTCAGCGCCTTTCCATTTTCCAGCTGGTTACGAACGTCGACCAACTCATCTCGTATTTGAGAACAGCTTTCACAGAGGGGCTACATTTTGGCTGGTGCAATGTATTAAAAGCAGAGAACAACCTGTTGAGGTGAAAAGTTGCTAATTCTCTGTAAGAACGGAAGCAAATACACAAAAACGACATTAATATTAAGGCAACACAGAAACCTGTGGTAAAAATTACTAGTTTCCTAAAACGTTTTGATGTTGTTAGCAAACTTGAAAACATGTAATTTACGATAAATGCAGATTATATAGGGCTACTGCTCTTTAAGGGAAAACTAGATGTATCACAATATGTTAAAAAATCTGCTACAGTACGGTAGCTAAATCACAAACGCCAATTCGCTACAAACTGGTCGTACATATACAAAGGACAATGGTAGCTTCCGAAAATTCTCAGAAACGCATGTTTATTTGCGTTGATAAACAATGAAATTCACGCGTGATGTATTATTTGGCTGAACTGTAAACTAGAAACGCTGATTTGCTACGAAATAAATTAACACTCCTCCTGGTAACTTGCGAAATTATAGTTTTGTAAGCATCCGAAAATTCTCAAACTAAAGTACTTCTCACGTAATTGCGCAATGAAACAGAAGAAAGATTGTTTTGTACGAAGCAAGGCTTACTGTCCTGAAATTTTTTAAAAGAGCGCAGTTTAGTTCCCCTACAATTGACGATAACAGTACTAGTTTATCGCAGCACTCGCGAATGTTCGAAATTTCACAATATATCAAAATACAAACAGTTATTGATACAATCAATGAAAGATTACGCAGAAGCAACGCGAACATTAACATATGAGATCTAGAACTTTAAATCGGCACACGATCTTGTACACGCGGTCTTACACAAGGGAAAATTCCTGAGTCGGCTGTTACAAATAAATAAAAGTGCGTATTGCATTGATTTTTCACTTACCTGATTCTGTGCACACCCCTACACAGGCGTGCCGCAGAACAACACTGCAACACAAGTTCATCTCGATCAAAATCGCTAAAATGTGCAGCACAATAAGCAAGTCTCCTGCCTGTTGCAGTTAATCCAGTGCGTCATGTATCACGATGAAAATAACTGACAAATCATTGTACTTATTTGATTATTCAACAAACCTCTCCATATTTGTACTTCAAAAAAAGGAAAGAAAGCTATCCTTATTATCAGAATATTATACGATGCATTGTAAACATCAAATGAAAAAAAGAAGCGCCGAGCAAGAATCTAAATCTACATCTATACTCCGCAAGCCACCCAACGGTGTGAGGCGGAGGGCACTTTACGTGCCACTGTCATAACCTCCCTTTTCTGTTCCAGTCGCGTATGGTTCGTGGGAAGAACGACTGTCTGAAAGCCTCCGTGCGCGCTCGAATCTCTCTAATTTTACATTCGTGATTTCCTCGGGATGTATAAGTAGGGGGAAGCAATATATTCGATACCTCATCCAGAAACGCACCCTCTCGAAACCTGGCGAGCAAACTACACCGCGATGCAGAGCGCCTCTCTTGCAGAGTCTGCCACTTGAGTTTGCTAAACATCTCCGTAACGCTATCACGGTTACCAAATAACCCTGTGACGAAACGCGCCACTCTTCTTTGGATCTTCTCTATCTCCTCCATCAACCCGATCTGGTACGGATCCCACACTGATGGGCAATACTCAAGTATAGGTCGAACGAGTGTTTTGTAAGCCACCTCCTTTGTTGATGGACTACATTTTCTAAGGACTCTCCCAATGAATCTCAACCTGGTACCCGCCTTACCTGCAATTAATTTTATATGATTATTCCACTTCAAATCGTTCCGCACGCATACTCCCAGATATTTTACAGAAGTAACTGCTACCAGTGTCTGTTCCGCTATCATGTAATCATACAATAAAGGATCCTTCTTTCTATGTATTCGCAATACATTACATTTGTCTATGTTAAGGGTCAGTTGCCACTCCCTGCACCAAGTGCCTATCCGCTGCAGATCTTCCTGCATTTCGCTACAATTTTCTAATGCTGCAACTTCTCTGTATACTACAGCATCATCCTCGAAGAGCCGCATGGAACTTCCGACACTATCTACTAGGTCATTTACATACACTGTGAAAAGCAGTGGTCCTATAACACTCCCCTGTGGCACACCAGAGGTTACCTTAACGTGTGTAGACGTCTCTCCATTGAGAACAACATGCTGTGTTCTGTTTGCTAAAAACTCTTCAATCCAGCCACACAGCTGGTCTGATATTCCGTAGGCTCTTACTTTGTTTATCAGGCGACAGTGCGGAACTGTATCGAATGCCTTCCGGAAGTCAAGGAAAATGGCATCTACCTGGGAGCCTGTATCTAATATTTTCTGGGTCTCATGAACAAATAAAGCGAGTTGGGTCTCACACGATCGCTGTTTCCGGAATCCATGTTGATTCCTACAGAGTAGATTCTGGGTTTCCAGAAATGACATGATAAGCGAGCAAAAAAAAAAAAAAAAAAAAAAAATTCTATAATTCTACAACAGATCAACGTCAGAGATATGGGCCTATAGTTTTACGCATCTACTCGACGACCCTTCTTGAAAACTGGGACTACCTGTGCTCTTTTCCAATCATTTCGAACCTTCCGTTCCTCTAGAGACTTGCGGTACACGGCTGTTAGAAGGGGGGCAAGTTCTTTCGCGTACTCTGTGTAGACGCGAATTGGTTTCCCGTCAGGTCCAGTGGACTTTCCTCTGTTGATTAATTTCAGTTGCTTTTCTGTTCCTTGGACACTTATTTCGATGTCAGCTATTTTTTCGTTCGTGCGAGGATTTAGAGAAGGAACTGCAGTGCGGTCTTCCTCTGTGAAACAGCTTTGGAAAAAGGTGTTCAGTATTTCAGCTTTACGCATGTCATCCTCTGTTTCAATTCCATCATCATCGCGGAGTGTCTGGATATGCTGTTTCGAGCCACTTACCGATTTAACGTAAGACCAGAACTTCCTAGGATTTTCTGTCAAGTCGGTACATAGAATTTTACTTTCGAGTTCACTGAACGCTTCACACATAGCCCTCCTTACGCTAACTTTGACATCGTTTAGCTTCTGTTTGACTGAGAGGTTTTGGCTGCGTTTAAACTTGCAGTGAAGCTCTCTTTGCTTCCACAGTAGTTTCCTAACTTTGTTGTTGAACCACGGTGGGTTTTTCCCGTCCCTCACAGTTTTACTCGGCACGTACCTGTCTAAAACGCATTTGACGATTGCCTTGATCTTTTTCCATAAACACTCAACATTGTCAGTGTCGGAACAGAAAAACACGGACCAGCGGTTTGTTAGTGTGATGCATTGACCCCCGCAAGATTGCCGACCTCGCTCTGCTAGACACACTGAACAGCACGAAAACTTGAACGTTATTAACGTCGAACCCTAGAATATATTTGTGAAAAAATGTTTGTCTTTAGACGATCTTTCGATGTACAGCATTGAAAAGACGGTTTTCCATCATCAACTTGCACCTCGATTTCTTTCAAAAACTAGGAAGTGTCTAGCAAAAGCCGAAATATGTCTCTTTAGTTTTAACACAGAACGTTCTTACAAAATCTTATCAAAATCTGTGATCCACATGACAGAGGCTCCCCTTGTGAGTGAATAATCATCTCATTCCATGTTTTGTACATGCTGTAAATGAAATGGATGTGACAATAAATGACGTTTCTTACATTCGTTTGAATCGTCCCCAAGTTATGCGCAATTGCACGAGTGTTCATGAAAGAACCTTTTTTTTTTTTTTTTTTTTTTTTATTGTTCCGTGGGACCACATTTAGGAGAAGTCTCCATGGTCATGGAACGAGTCAATACATGAAATTATAACACGATTGTAGAAACAGATAAAATGAAATATAAGAAACATATTCAGGCGACAAGTCGTTAGTTTAAATAAAGAAAATCAAGAATGTAACACTGGAATTTGCTTAATTTTTTAGCTCTTCCAGGAGCTCCTCGACAGAATAGAAGGAGTGAGCCATGAGGAAACTCTTCAGTTTGGACTTAAAAGTGTTTGGGCTACTGCTAAGATTTTTGAGTTCTTGTGGTAGCTTATTGAAAATGGATGCAGCAGAATACTGCACTCCTTTCTGCACAAGAGTCAAGGAAGTGCATTCCACATGCAGATTTGATTTCTGCCTAGTATTAACTGAGTGAAAGCTGCTAACTCTTGGGAATAAGCTAATATTGCTAACAACAAACGACATTAAAGAAAATACATACTGTGAGGGCAATGTCAAAATTCCCAGACTATTGAATAGGGGTCGACAAGAGGTTTTCGAACTTACACCATACATAGCTCGAACAGCCCGTTTTTGAGCCAAAAATACCCTTTTTGAATCAGAAGAATTACCCCAAAAAATAATACCATATGACATAAGCATATGAAAATATACGAAGTATACTACTTTTCGTGTTGAAATGTCACTTATTTCAGATACTGTTCTAATGGTAAATAAAGCGGCATTTAGTTTCTGAACAAGATCCTGAACATAGGCTTTCACAACAGCTTACTATCTATCCGTACGCCTAGGAACTTGAACTGTTCCGTCTCGCTTATAACATGCCCATTCTGTCTGATTAAAATGTCAGTTCTTGTTGAATTGTGGGTTAAAAACTGTAAAAACTGAGTCTTACTGTGATTTAGCATCAAATTATTTTCCACAAGCCACGAACTTATATCATGAACTACATTATTTGATAATGTTTCAATATTACACACAAGATCCTTCACTACCAAGGTGGTGTCATCAGCAAACAGAAATATTTTTGAATCACCTGTAATACTAGAAGGCATATCATTTACATAAATAAGAAACAGCAGTGGCCCCAGCACCGACCCTTGGGGAACGCCCCATTTAACAGTGCCCCATTGGGACTGAACATCATTACCACTCTCAATATTGCTCCACATGCTGAAGGACAGCTTACTCAAACTGCAGTGTCCGTACTGTGCAACTCAGGCCCTGTCCAGATAATAATGATAAATGACCCGGACTCTCACATACGTCGATACACAGCAGCAAACGTCAAATGATGTGGGGTACGGCGATTGGGATATTGTTGATAATCCCGCTGTACAACTAAATGCGAATGTGAAACAGATATTACAATGAAGAGCAAAGTATATCCTCTACTGGTGCAATAGGAACCGTTACAACAAAGAAACCAGTCATTACAATTGAAGTGCGAATACAGCTTCTACCGGATTAAATAATGCCCGTTAATGGTCATAGTTATTGTGATATTTCCAATTAAGTAAGACATTGCACGAAATTCGAAAAAGTTGACGGTGAAAAATAGAGGTCGCTATGATTTTGCATTTGGTGCATATTACACAACATGTTGCTGCATGTGAAATGTTAACATATTGAATTTCTCTTTAGACTAGGGTGGAGGTGTCCATCTGTCACCAGTCTCGAGAAAATTGATCTTATGCAGCTCTCATTTGCGATCGCGATAAAGCAAGAATAAAATATCCTCAACATTCTTCATGTTTCGTAAACGATTTGAGATACCAAAAAAAGATACCGACAAATGACAGCACGCAAAGAGGAGAGTATTTTGCCATTGGTTATTCAGAAAAACTTTATATGCCGTGTTATTCCACTAACTAGACACTTCTTTGGAGAAAGAATGTACTTTTTAAGGCTGATGAAACGATAAATACTGTGGGTTTTGGAACGACAAAGGACATTACACGTTTATTTTTGTACCGAGGGCGTGCTTTTTCATATGCTATTGACCTTAGCTGTTCCCTGTTCCTGACTTTCTAAACCCTTATTACGTCTGCACAACATGGTAGTGAGGTGCCATTGTGTAAACTCCACCGGTGTTTTTTTTTTTTTTGAAAAAAAGTAAATTTTAACATGGCAACAAGAGAAATGTAGGCGTTAACGAAAAGTCACTCTCATGGTGCTTCTCTGAAAGTTACAAATAGTTAAGAAGTCAGGTAAAAGTAATTCGGAGCTTTTCTTGCAATCTCAACACACATCTTTTTAGATGCTAACCAACGCAGAGTTGACCGTAGATCTTTTTGGACGGTTACCATGTAAGTGTGTGAGTAGAGGGGCTCCACTTAGTGTTTGCAAAAATGTTAATCTAGACTTTAGTTTAGAAAGGCATTTCTCCTTCAGCACTCTGCATTGCCCCTTCCGTGCTTGCACGCGTGCCTCACCACTACTGCTCTCCCCATGCTTGCCCTGCCGACCGCGCATCTACCGGCCACATTATTCTATGTGCAATCCTATCTCGCAAAACGACTGCAGCGACAAATCTGAGAAATAGTTCCTGCGGATCATTCGCGAATACAATAGGAAAAGGAGAAAAAGCGGAAAGATAGTACTGTTGTCATGGTATTTAGTCCAAAGACTGGTTTGGTGGACGAGAGTGTGCTGAAAAGTAATGAATCCGAATTTTTTACATGAAAACTTAGTTTTTTTAAAATAAATCAAGCTTTATTAACATTCTACATCTTTATTCCTCATGTCTACATATATCCAAACAGCTGGCCACTGTGGCCGAGCGGTTCTACGCGCTTCAGTCCGGAAGCTGCTGCTACGGTCGCAGGTTCGAATCCTGCCTTGGGCATGGATGTATGTATGTGAGGTCCTTAGGTTAGTTAGGTTTAAGTAGTTCTAAGTGTAGGGGACTGATGACCTCAGATGTTAAGTCCCATAGTGCTTAGAGCAATTTGTACCATATCCGAACAGCGTCGCTCTGGTGATGAATACATTTTTTTCCAATGGTAGATCAGTTTGTTGACACTGTATCATTACTGTAGAATTACTTTGTTGATGGAGCGGAAACCTCGCCTACGCTCGCAAGGCTTCAACACTAACAAACTGAAGCCCTCGAAGGTGTTCTAAAGGTTTGGAAACAGATTGAAGTTGGATGATCCAGGTCGGAATTCTGTGGATGATGACTGACGACAGTGAACCCAAGGCGTCAGATTGTTGCGGATGTCGAAGTGCTAATGTTTGGTGCGGAATTGCCACGAGGGAGGAGAGAGTGCTTAATATGTGGGCAAACTCTTCTAATTTGTGCTTTCAGTTTTCTGAAAACCTCTCACGCACCGACGTAGTTACGTTATACACCATGCTACACGCTACAGTTCAGTGTGATCTTGTGACAGAGGGTTGCAACTTGTGTCAGTGAAGCAGGTAAGTCAACCGAGTGTTATGCACGACTTATAGTACCTCAACAGATATTAGGAACAGAAAAAAATCGGAGACATTACTTCCCATTTTTAGTCTATACTATGGAAGCATCTTCATCACTGTACATCTGTGGCAACCTACATACATTTTAACAGGCTTACTATATTCAGGCTTTGGTCACTCTCTAAAGATTTTTACACCACACACTTCCTTCCATTAACTAACAGACAATGCCCTTCAAGCCTCAGAATTTGTCCTGTCAACTGATGTATTGTATGTGTTTCACTAAAAACTTATTTAAGCTGTGCCATAAAATTATTTTTCAGACAGTTCAGTCCCGTACCACATTCATTGCTCAACCTACCCATCTAACCTTCAGCATTCTTCTACATCATTACATTTCAGAAGCTTCCAGTCTCTTCTCGTCTGAATTTCTTATCGTCCATGTGTCAATTTCATACCAACCTACACACCAAAATCTGCAAGAAAGACTCTCTAACACACAAATTTATGTTGGATGTCATCAAGTTCCTCTTTTCACGACAGCTCATATTTATGTCCCCTCTACTTCGCCCACCATAATTTATTTTGTTAGCCAAATTCCGGAGCTCATCTAATAGTCTTTGTGCCCTTCGACACAATTTGCTTAGGAAATACAGACGTAGATGTAATGTTGTCGTACACACACTGGTGGGCGTGCTCTACCATTGCCCTGTATGGAACAACCGTACATATGTTCGTTAAATGATAGTTCTCAGAAAAAAGGTAGCAGTATGTTGTTCATATACCTATCAGAAGTTATGATTTGGTGACAAATGTGAGTCCAGTCGTATGTATTGCATACTCCTGTTTCTGCATCATAAGATTGACTCTTGAGGGTCTTCAGAACTCCAACGTTCTCTGTAGCCTATCTAACAGAGACCTGTTCGAGGCCCACCAAGGGCCCAAAACTCTTTTGTATGTGTTTCACTACCATGGGGCCCCAGCCTTTGCAGCATCACTTCCTTTCCATGCTGCAAGCTTATACTTCCACTACCCCTTTACTCCTTTGCCTCTCCATCGGATAGTTTTCTTGGCGCAGACCCTGCTTGGATCTGGTTTATGACTGGGACTAGAGCTTCCACTTCTGGTGTTTTCTACAGATTTTCATTAAATAAATATATGGTGGCCTGTGTTGGATTTGGCCTGCCACAGATTTTAAAAATTTTCGAGAAGTGCGGATCTTGCAGGGAAGATCACCCAATGCGGTGTATGCTCCACCTTCATGCCTTCCCATCTTTCCACCCTTCCCTTTAATAAGGTAATACACCCAAAACCTAGTATGGTAACCATCCTGTTATGAGGAAGGAGGAGGGGGCGGGTCATCAGGCACCTGCACGGTGGTAGCCCCCTGCCCACACAGGTATTGCATTGTTGGTGTCTGTGCTGGAGCCTCCCCATGTATGTCAAGGAGTATGTGCCCATTATTACTAGGGCATGGGGACTACAAGCAACAGATTACAGGCCAGGTAGTCATTGCTGAGGCGACGTCATTGTAGCTGTAGCATATGACGCTGTTTTACATGCTGGGAGCAGTCACTCATATTTCTGCTTGGTCTCATGTTCAGTTAGTTTGTCGAGGGTCTTGAGTCCTTGTACTTTCTCTCTCTCTCTCTCTCTCTCTCTCTCTCTCTCTGTCTGTCTCTCTCGAAAACAAATGGTTCAAATGGCTCTGAGCACTATTCGACTTAACTTCTGAGGTCATCAGTCGCCTAGAACTTAAAACTAATTAAACCTAACTAACCTAAGGACATCACACACATCCATGCCTGAGGCAGGATTCGAACCTGCGACCGTAGCGGTCGCTCGGTTCCAGACTGTAGCGCCTAGAACCGTACGGCCACTCCGGCTGGCTCTCTCGAAAACAGTGGAATCTGGTGAGCAGGGAGAATAGAATGGTGCTTTCCGCAGTTGACACAGATGGGAGAGGGGCACAAGGTGATTTCACATGCAGTACTCGACCACATTCTCTACAGATGGGACTAGCAATGTGAAGACATATTTGAAGCACCACATGGGAGGAAGGGGGGTCATATGGTTTCACATCGCAATGGTGTATCATCGCCTTGATCTTTTCAGGTACTGAATCGCCTTCAGAGGCCAAGATGAAGGCACCGGTAGTTACACTATTAGCCCTCGACGCCCTATGAACACGACAGACGAAGTGTACACCCCATCGCTCCAAGTTTGTGTGTAGCCCATCATCAGATTGGAAGACAAGGTCTCTGTTGAAAATGATGCTCTGAACCACATTTTGGCTATTATGGGGAGTGACAGTCACTGGTACGTCAACGTATCACAAGCGAGCAGCGCCCGAGTCTGGGCAGGGGATCTTATTTTTGATCACAACTGACCCACTTTTCATTATACAGGGTGTTACAAAAAGGTACGGCCAAACTTTCAGGACACATTCCTCACACACATATAAAGAAAATGTTATGTGGACATGCGTCCGGAAACGCTTAATTTCCATGGTAGAGCTCATTTTAGTTTTGTCAGTATGTACTGTACTTCCTCGATTCACCGCCAGTTGGCCCAATTGAAGGAAGGTAATGTTGACTTCGGTGCTTGTGTTGACATGCGACTCATTGCTCTACAGTACTAGCATCAAGCACATCAGTACGTAGCATCAACATGTTAGTGTTCATCACGAACGTGGTTTTGCAGTCAGTGCAATGTTTACAAATGCGGAGTAGGCAGATGCCCATTTGATGTATGGATTAGCACGGGGCAATAGCCGTGGCGCGGTACGTTTGTATCGAGACAGATTTCCAGAACGAAGGTGTCCCGACAGGAAGACGTTCGAAGCAATTGATCGGCGTCTTAGGGAGCACGGAACATTCCAGCCTATGACTCGCGACTGGGGAAGACCTAGAACGATGAGGAGACGTGCAATGGACGAGGCAATTCTTCGTGCAGTTGACGATAACCCTAATGTCAGCGTCAGAGAAGTTGCTGCTGTACAAGGTAACGTTGACCACGTCACTGTATGGAGAGTGCTACGGGCCAGTTGTTTCTGTACCATGTACAGCGTGTGCAGGCACTACCAGCAGCTGATTGGCCTCCACGGGTACACTTCTGCGAATGGTTCATCCAACAATGTGTCAATCCTCATTTTAGTGCAAATGTTCTCTTTACGGATGAGGCTTCATTCCAACGTGATCAAATTGTAAATTTTCACAGTCAACATGTGTGGGCTGACGAGAATCCACACGCAATTGTGCAATCACGTCATCAACACAGATTTTCTGTGAACGTTTGGGCAGGCATTGTTGGTGATGTCTCGATTGGGCCCCATGTTCTTCCACCTACGCTCAATGGAGCACGTTATCATGATTTCATACGGGATACTCTACCTGTGCTGCTAGAACATGTGCCTTTACAAGTACGACACAACATGTGGTTCATGCAGGATGGAGCTCCTGCACATTTCAGTCGAAGTGTTCGTACGCTTCTCAACAACAGCTTCGGTGACCGATGGATTGGTAGAGGCGGACCAATTCCATGGCCTCCACGCTCTCCTGACCTCAACCCTCTTGACTTTCATTGATAGGGGCATTTGAAAGCTCTTGACTACGCAAACCCGGTACCAAATGTAGAGACCCTTCGTGCTCGTATTGGGGACGGCTGTGATACAATACGCCATTCTCCAGGGCTGCATCAGCGCATCAGGGATTCCATGCGACGGAGGGTGGATGCATGTATCCTTGCTAACGGAGGACATTTTGAACATTTCCTGTAACAAAGTATTTGAAGTCACGCTGGTACGTTCTGTTGCTGTGTGTTTCCATTCCATGATTAATGTGATTCGAAGAAAGTAATAAAATGAGCTCTAACATGGAAAGTAAGCGTTTCCAGACACATGTCCACATAACATATTTTCTTTCTTTGTGTGTGAGGAATGTTTCCTGAAAGTTTGGCCGTACCTTTTTGTAACACCCTGTAGAGGTGGCTGCCACTTCCCCAAACTTGTCTCTTAAGTTCTCCACGAAGAATAAGGGCTTTGTGGCCAAGAAGGAATGCCCATCCATCCTTGGGCAAACAAAGTATTGCAGGGAGTATTTTTCTTCTTGCACTTAGCCATAGTATCCTCCTATAATGTGGACAGAGAAGGGAGGGCCTGATCTCTCTGCATTGAAAGAGAACTTTCCTTTCATAGAGACTTCTGGGGCCATGTGGCCACCAGTGAAAGATAACTTCATCTGCTTCATTTGTGGATAATCCACAACAGAGCCACTCATTCCCCACTCCGAGCAGTGGCTCTTCCCATGGGCAATGGTACTCCAGCCCTTTACACCTTCTACAGTGGGCCCTCAGAGCTGCTCAGCCATGCTTGCCACCCTCATGGTTGGGGGTTGCCATCTTGCTGCTTTCTTCACACCTACTATGGGATCAATGATTTCCCACCCACCAGGGACGTAGGTCCTCACCTTCCAGTTGGAGACAAATCACCTTGCTCTGGCTTCTCTCACCAGGAATGTGTTCCTCGGGATATTTTCTTCCAAGGTTTCCACTGGTCTACAACTGGACGCCAGCCAGTGGCTGAAGGAGCCATAGGCTGCTGGTTGCGAGGATTCACGATCATCTTTACCTGAAACTCATTCAGGGAAGCCATTGCAGTCATCGAAATCCTCTAAAGAGAGGAAATAAAAGAAAAAGTCCTCCAAGAAGAACATGCCAATGGACCCCACACCACCAGATCCCGCCTGTTCCACTCCTTCCGCCAAGGAGAAGATTCTAGACGCCCCTGAGGCCTTGGTTTAAACCACACGACAGAACCCAGAATCTATGTATATTGATGCCATAGCCCCTGAACCAGTGGGAACAGATGACCCCAGACATATCCTGCCTCACCACATACTGAAAACATTATCCTCCAGTGGAACTGCAGCGCTTTTCCAGCACTACGTCATCTTTTAAAGCACCTCCCCTGTTCTTACATTCCCATACGGGAGACTTGGGAACCAGCAACACAGACCCCAGCCCTTCGTGGATACCAGGGACATGAGAAGAATCGTGCTATGACAAGGTGTTTGGTGGAATTTGCACATATGTTCTGGACACACTATATAGCGAAACTTGTGCTCTTAATACACCTTTAGAGGTTGTGGCTGTTTGGGTAAGGGCATTTTAGGATATTACCATCTGCAATGTTTGCTCCCTATGTTTCAGAACATATTGTTTGCATTGGTTTCTCAGCTCCCTCAGCCTTTCCTAATCTTTGGTGATTTCAACGCCGACAATCCTTTGTGGTGTGGAACCCGATCACTGGCCGCAGTGAAGACCTCAAAAACATGCTTGCAACGCTTGACCTTTGCCTTTTGAATACTGATACCCTCACATACTTCAGTGTGATGGATGGAACTTTCTCGGCCATCGACATTTAGATCTGCAGCACTTGCCTTCTATCATCCATTTTCTGGAGAGTTCACGATGACCTGTGTGGTAGTGGCCACTTTCCAATCCTCCTGTTCCTTCCTGACCATCACTTCCATGGACGCCTACCCAGATGGGCTCTTAGCAGTGTTGACTTACTTTCTTTCGCCTTTGCTGTCGCCCTTGGCTCCCTGCTGCATGTAAATATCGATGAGGCAGTTTGGAATACAACTACAGTGATTATTTCGGCAGCTGATTTGGCAGTACCCTGTTCCTCTGGCCTGCCCTGACAGAAGATAATACATTGCTGGTCATTAGACATCGCAGAGGTCATTATAGATCGTAGGCGGGTTCTCCAGCGCCATAAGCGGTATCCATCAATGGAGCATCTCACTGCCTTTAAACAGCTCTGTACCTATGTCCACCACCTAATAAAACGGCAGAAACAAGAATGCTGGGAACATTACTTTTCAACATTGAGCCACGTACTTCCTCTTCGCAGGTTTGTGTAAAGATGAGGTGACTCTACAGATGCCATACATCTGCATGTGTACCTGGTATTACCTTGACTGGCGCTGTCTGCACTGTCCTAGACCCTGTCGCCGAACAGTTTGCTCTGTGTTATGCTCGAGCCTCTGTGTCTGAGAATTATCAACCTGCCTTTCATCTCCTAACAATGGGTGGAGCGAAAGCTTTACCTGTATAATGTTCCAGTCAGCTAGTTGGAATCTGTCGGTGTCCTAGCCCACTGCCCTGATACAGCTCCAGGGCTGGCCTGCATCCACAACCAACTGATCAAACATCTACCAGTGGATTGTCAACGCCATATCCTTGTCATCTTTAACCACATCTGGAGTGAGGGCGAGTTCCCATCACAATGGCGAGAAAGCGTCATCGTCCCAGTACTGAAACTCTAGAGATGGACAATTACCTCCCAATTATACTCACAAACATTCTCTGTAAGTTGCCTGAATGCATGGTGAACCAGTGACTATGTTGGCTCTTTGAGTCTCAGGGTCTTCTGGCTCCATCCGAGCGTCGTTTTCGTCACACTGTTCCGCTACTGATGATT
Source organism: Schistocerca americana (assembly GCF_021461395.2). NCBI lineage: Eukaryota > Metazoa > Arthropoda > Insecta > Orthoptera > Acrididae > Schistocerca > Schistocerca americana. The sequence goes on along the minus strand of NC_060121.1, from coordinate 427,938,883 downwards.
TGCTTTAACAGGAGTCTGCCACTAAACAGCTTTTGCTCTATGTCAACACTTGAAGCCATCTCCTTCGACCTGCAAAAGAATTATGGCAATACATGGCGATAAAACATCCTTGCTACTTTCCACAAGTGGGGTCTCGATGGTTTAGTCCCAACTTTTATCCAGATCTTCCTGTCACACCATATTTTCCAAGTTAGAATTGGTACTTCCTACAGCACCCCCCTTTAGCTAAGAGAATGGGGTCCTGCAGGGCTCTGTACTATGTCCCTCTCTCTAGTAGCCATGAATGGTGTAGCAACAGTTGTGAGGTCCTCAGTATTACCTCCCTTGTATGCTGACGACTTTTGCCTCTGCTGCTGCTCCTCCTCTAGTGTGGGTGTCGCTGAATGAACGTCGACTGCATGGCGCCATATGAAAGGTGAAGGCATGGACCCTTACCCATTGCTTCCTGTTCTCAGCTGCCAAAACTGGCATCATGCACTTCTGTCGAATTTGTATCGTTCACCTGCAAACAGAACTTTACTTCGATGACCAACTATCGAAAGTGTTGCCTGCACCTTATTAAACTTTGTTGCCTGAGTAACAGTAGCTGGGGTAAAGATCGTACTACCCTTCTGCAGCTTTATAAAGCCCTGATACAATCTCTTCTTGTTTATGGAAGTCTGTCATACAGTTCAGCATCGCCCTCAGAATAGCGGATACTGGATCCAATACACCACTGTGGGGCTCCACTTCCGACAGGAGCCTTTTGAATTAGCCCCGTGAACAACTTATTCATGAAGGCTGGGGTCCCTCCATTGTGGACCAGGCGCCAACAACAGCTTATCAATTATCCTCTAAGCATCTGAACGACTGTTTCTGCTATCCAAACATGGAAATCCACCTCCCACAATGGCTACCCAGAACAGGGATTCTGATCGCAATCTGTATCTGGTCTCTCCTCTGAACTAAAGTTGTTTCATCGTCCACCTGTGCTCCAGGCTCACTCATGTGCACCTCCATTGTACATCCCTTGGTCACAGCTTCATCTTGACCTATCACAAGATCTGAAAGAGTTGGTTTCTCCTGAGGCCCTCGGTCACCAATTTTTCTACATCCTTGACACACTCTGGGGCTCAGAAGTAGTCTATACTGATGGCTACATGGGTGCTGGTCACGTGGCCTTTGCTTATTTTCATGGGATATATTGAACGGTGCTCCTTGCCGGATAGCTGTAGTGTTTTCACATGGAGATGGTAACTATTTTTCATGCTCTTTAGCATATCCATTCCTGCACCAGTAGGTCCTTTTGTCATCTGCAGCGACTCTTTGAGCAGTTCGCAAGCTCTTGACCAGTGTTACACTCGCCATCTCTTGATCGTTGCTACCCAGGATTCACTGTATGAACTTGAACAATATGGATGTTCAGTGACCTTTGTCTGGACCGAAGATCTTTTCAGGGAATGAGCGTCCTGGGAAATGAGCTTGCTGATAGCCTGCTACCAGTAAACCGACTCTTGAGATCGGTATTCTGGAAACAGACCTCCAATCGGTATTATGGTGTCATGTTTTAGGAATCTGTAATATGGAATGGCTCCCTCTGCCTTCGCCAAACTAGCTGTGAGTGATAAATGAGACTATGAATCTGTGGAGGCCCTCCATGCAGGACTCTCTTAAGGACTCTGCTCTCCTTTGCCGGCTGTGCATGGGCCATACTTCGCTGACTGGAGGTCATCTCCTCAATCGTGAAGACCCACACCACTGTCGTTGTAGCTTCCGTCTGATGTTGGTCCTCATGTTGCTGGACTGTCCCAACCTTCCCGCCCTGCTGCTTACTCTTAATCTCCCTGACTCGCTACCTGTGGTGTTAGGAGACGATGCCTCAGTGGCTGACTTAATTTTACGTTTTATTCGTGAAGAGGAATTTTACCACTCACTTTAAGGGAGAGTCACTTAATGTTATCGGCCCATAGAGAGGCTGGCAAAAAACAATGTTGTCACCTCTGCCTGTGGCTGTCTGGGCTTGACGATCCAGCCCGGTCTTCACCCTAACTGCTCTTTTACTCTTCCTCCATCCTCTCACATAGTCTGTTACACTTGTTCATGTTTTGTCTCTCTATGCTTCTCTTGCTGTCTTTCCTGGGCCATATCTGAGCGGGGTACCTCTGGCAAGTGGCGGGGGCTGGAATATGTATGTCTCTTCATTGCAATCTGCTTTCGTGAGTTTCGGGCTGCTCCCTAGATGGGGCATCTTGCCTGCTTTTCTTTCTGTTTCCCTTTCTTCTTTTTGTTACTTATCTCGCATTCGTTGACCTTTCGTATGCTGCGGCCAACCACGAATTCCTCTGATGCGCCAACCTCTTCATCTCAGAGTAGCAGTTGAAATCTAAGTCCTCAATTATTTGCTGGATGTATTCCAGTCTCTGTCTTCCTCTACAGTTTTTGCCTCCACAGCTGCCTCTAGTACCGTGGAAGTCATTCCCTGATGTCTTAACAGATGTCCTATCATCCTGTCCCTTCTTCTTGTCAGTGTTTTCCACATATTCCTTTCCTCTCCAATTCTGTGCAGAACCTCCTCACCCCTTACCTTATCAGTCGACCTAATTTTCAACATTCCTCTATAGCACCACATCTCAAATGCTTCGATTTTCTTCTGTTCCGGTTTTCCTAAGGTCTGTGTTTCACTACTATACTATGCTGTGCTCCAAACGTACATTCTCAGAAATGTCTTCCTCAAATTAAGGCCTGTGTTACATACTAGCAGGCTTTTCCTGGTCAGGAATGCCCTTTTTGCTGGTGCTAGTCTACTTTTGCTCCATTGTTACTTTGCTGCCTAGGTAATAGAAATCCCTAACTCAGTCTACATCGTGACCATCAATTCTGATGTTAAGTTTCTCACTATTCTCATTTCTGCTCTTCTCATTACTTTCGTCTTTCTTCGATTTACTCTCAATCCATATTCCGTACTCAATGGACTGTTCATTCCATTTAGGAGATCACATAATTCATCATTTTCACTCAGGATAGCAATGTCATCAGCGAAGCGTATCATTGATATCCTTTCACCTTGAATTTTAATTGCATTCCTGAATCTTTTATTTCCATCATTGCTTCTTCGATGTACAGATTGAAACGTAAAGGCGAAAGACTATATGCCTGTCTCTCACCCATTTTAATCAGAGCACTTCGTTCTTGGTCGTCCAATCTCATAATTCTCTCTTGGCTCTTGTACGTCTCTCCCTATAGACTTCCCCTCTTTTTCTCAGGATTTCGAACATCTCACACCATCTGACATTGCCGAACGCTTTTTCCAAGTCGATAATCCTATGAACGTGTCTT